>NC_049990.1:2189914-2192315 GCF_000003815.2 Branchiostoma floridae
TAATGAGCTTGCCCTTATATGGGCAGTCAGCCGTTGGGGATCGGGCGTCGGCATGGTGAGCAAGCAAAGCCATGGTAATACGTAACATGATTGGCTGGTAGCTTCCCAGCGGCCTTTGCGAGACAGCTTGCGACAACAACAAGCCCAAGGAAGGCCTGTTCTCTGATTGGTTGACAGCTTGTTTGTGGCGACAATCATAATAACCGTGGGTAGGGCCTGGGATAGCAGGGCCCCATAAGGTAAATGCCGTTGGGGACCGGGCGTTAGGAGGATGATACATACATACATACATACATACATACAAACACGCATAAACACACATACATCGGAAGCGTATAATCTTCTTGGTGAAAGTAATAAATAGGGATCTTTTACAAATTGTCTTTACAGAAGATCTCGGAGGATGTCGACAAGCAGTGTCAAGAGTTTGGGTGACGTCAGCGGAAAGGCGAAAAACGATTCTTCTGTGCGATCTGTCAGAGAGGAGAAACGCTACAGGTGTGAGGAGTGCAGCAAGCAGTTCAGTCGGCTGGGTAATCTGAAAACACACGTGCGGACTCACACAGGGGAGAAACCTTACAAGTGTGAGGAGTGCAGCAGACAGTTCAGTCGGCTGAATGATCTAAAGAGACACATGCGGACTCACACAGGGGAGAAACCCTACAATTGTGAGGAGTGCAGCAAGCAGTTTGGTAGACTTGGTCATCTGAAGAGTCATATGCGGACTCACACAAGGGAGAAGCCTTACAAGTGTGAGGAGTGCAGCAGGCAGTTCAGTGAGCTGGGTACTCTCAGGAGTCACATGCGGACTCACACAGGTGAGGAACCCTACACATGTGAGGAGTGTAGCAGGCAGTTCAGTCATCTGGGAAATCTTAAGATACACATGCGGACTCACACCGGTAAGAAACCCTACAGGTGTGAGGAGTGTAGCAAACAGTTCAGTCAGCTGGGTCATCTGAAGAGTCACATGCGGACTCATACAGGGGAGAAACCCTACAGTTGTGAGGAGTGCAGCAAGCAGTTCAGTCAGCTGGGTGATCTGAAGACACATATACGGACTCACACAGGGGAGAAACCCTACAGATGTGAGGAGTGCAGCAAGCAGTTCAGTCAGTTGGGTGATCTGAAGAACATATACGGATTCACACAGGGGAGAAACCCTACAAGTGTGAGGAATGTAGCAAGCAGTTCAATCAGCTGCGTCATCTTAAGGAACACGTGCGGACTCACACAGGTGAGAAACCCTACAGATGTGAGGCGTGCAGCAGGCAGTTCAGTCAGCTGGACTCTCTGAAGACTCACATACGGACTCACACAGGGGAAAAACCCTACACGTGTGAGGTGTGCAGTATGCGGTTCAATCTGTTGTATAGCCTGAAGAAACACATGGTAACTCACACAACAGAATTTGTACAAGTGTGAGAAGTTAAACATTTCAGTCATGACGTCAGTTTGGTGAAAGACAGGTGTGAGGAGTACTAATGAAGCCAGCAGGTGTGGAAGTGAATCAGATCTGACAGTTTAGTCAGCGGTTGGACATAATTAGTTACATGCACTGACACGGTGTCGGCAAAGCCTGTTCAGTTCGTGTTTTTGAGCCGCCAGCCTTTTCTGTAATGTGGTTCATTTTGATCCTAATAAAATATGTAAATAGAGAAGTTCAGTTACCCTCGGTTTTCTAGAGTTTAGTTTCCAAGATGGTACTTTTATTGGATGTATATTTTGTATCATGTTCAAGTTTTTTTCCTGTTTAGTAACTTCTATTAAGTAGCAAACTAGAACGTAACTGTAACTTGTTGGTTTTTGTATCTTTATGGACGTATTTACACACAGTAGCGAGGTATGTCCACAAGGAAAATGTAGAATTTTGTTTCTAAGATGATTTGTCGGAAGCGCATTGTGTTTTAAATTTGATTCGTATCTTTTGACTTGTATGATGATAAATTTATATTTCTTTGTTTTGGTTGTGTTACTAGAATTGTTTTTGTACCTTATTGAAATTTCAAATTATTGTATTTAAATTAAAATGTAATCAAAGTAGCAAATTAATAAAGGGAAAGAGTACCTCCATTGCTACTAACATACAACCTGTTATAATAAATCCATTGTTATTGTACTTTACTAGGAATAGCTACGTTTCTTAACGTTTATTTTAGACTTGCAGTTTCAATTTACAGATATGAGAATAAGAAAACATAGCAGAAGTGTAAAAAATGTTTTGGGATAAGATTAGTTTAGTGATAAGTAACTATCTTTGTTGTTGATGTTGATATTTACTTGTTTTGTTATTAGTTGCTTTGAAATAAACAGTTCGAAAATGAACATGTAGTTTTTCTTTCACATTGAATCTGTTAGCCATTAGAAGTATAGGAAAATTCCCATTTACTTCTCAGTCAGA
>NC_049990.1:2192419-2207799 GCF_000003815.2 Branchiostoma floridae
ACATCAGTGTTTGATAAAGACACAATCTCTGTATATGTTTCCTGCTTACGGCCGATTTCACAGAGCCGGGGTGTGGCTGAGTCCCTTAATGTTACTAGTATACAATGGGCTCTGCATTCAGCTGAGCAGAGGTTCGGCTCTGGCTATGATCATGGGTCAAACATCATTTCCTGGTTATTCTCCAAGTAATAAAGTATTCACTCTTCAAGCAGAATTTCAACTGTTTTAAACGTGTTTTACGGTGTTTTGTCGGGCTATTTTCTTACATTTCTTCATGTCCGGCCATGTTTGGCTGGCGGACTCCAAGAAAAGGGAACGAAATAGAAATCCCAAGAAACCTAGAAATACGTCAAAAACAGTCGCAGCCGAACCTCTGCATCGAGAATGCAATATCGCGACAATTGCCGAGTAATCAGGACATGATGTCTGACCCATGATCGCAGAATACTTCCGGGTTATCTCCACCGCGACTTCCTGTTGACTCGACGTGGCGAGGGCGAGAGCAGGTTCGGAGAAGTTCCCGTCCTTTCGAAGCTAAAACCACAACTTTGGCGGCTTTACTAAATTAGAGACAACCTCCTGGTGTTTCTGTGCAAGGCTAGGGTTCAAGTTTGTTCAGGTAAGACGATGTGTTGCATTTTAACTCAAAAATCTCTGTAGATTTGAAGCCGAAGCGTGTCGTGATTTTGGGAGGGGTCTCGTCAACTGGTATCTCAGCTCCAAACTTTCTACCTTCTGTGAGTGTGAGTGCTGAAAAATAGACCATAATCTTTGATGCACATGTTCCTTTGTAGCTTTGCTGTTTCCTCACCTAGACTAGAGGAAACTTTCTGTCGCACTCTTTATTCAATTCACACAGGAAGCGAGCGGGAAGGCTGAAGATAACGTAAACAAATTGTGGGGCCCTGTAGGGGTTTACAGCAGTGTTTCTTTTATATGAATTTATAGCATTGTAATCGTTTCAAAGAGTGGAACTGCAGGTTTGCTATTAAACGTGTATTAATAATTGGAAAGGCACTTTTGTAGTGTCCATTGGTGTTAAGAAAAGTCTTGCTGGTATGAAGGGTGCAGTTGAAATATGTATGGTATACTGTAAACCCCTCCATCCGCCCTTGGGCCGAAACTCCCCGCCATTCTAACATCTGGTGTTCATCATGGCGGGCTCCTTCTTTCAAGGTAGCAGAGTACAGTTTTCGGCCTATGGGGCTTCCTATAGTTAAGGACCGCAAGGTGACTGACATCGACGCGGATAAAATTATAGTAGGGTGCATTTGGGAAGCACGACAGACGAGTATGTTAAAGTCGAGGGTACAACGTACAAAATAACCAAAAACAAAAAAATATTGTGGTTTTTTAACATTGTGACGCCCTCTTTGAAATAGGGTCATGCGGGGTCACCCGGAACTGCAGCCGACTCAGCCAGCTGTAAAGGTCACGCGTATTTATACAACGACAGGCCAAACTGAAAAATCTCATTCGTGCCATCTGAAAGCCGACATATTATACTACCACACAGTAAAGTTCATCCCTCGCTTACATGTACTTGAAGGTATTTACGAACGATTGAAGATTTCGACCGCACTATGTTTTTACCCCTACGTCATTGACTCCGGGGGTCGCGTAGAAATACTGTACTCTGCCGCCTTAAACGAACTTGACCTTGGATTTTTTTTCTTTCATACAACGAAACTAGTAAAGATGTAAACTTCTGCCAATTTTCTTTTCAATCTTTGAAGCGGTTGCTGAGATTTCGGCAACTTTGTACTTTGACACCTGCCATTAGGAAGGCCCCGTACAGGGCTCATAGAACGGGCCATTTAGTGCTCTCATTATCTGATCAAATTCACTATTCTGGCTGCTCTTTTCATATAAACGGAGACAATTTGTGTTTGTTGTTACGTTAGGAGTGATTTAGGATTAGATTGAAGGTTAGTTGCCGCAGAAAAAAGGGGGGGGGGTGCGGGTTTCGGGCCAAATGCGCTTTCACACTAAGTCCCATAGTTAAGCATAGGGAAATGCCTATAGTGGCCGTTGCCATGGCAACGGCCGTCTGACGGTAGAACAAACAGGCTTATTTCAAGGGAGTCTACGCCAGCACCCGACATACCAAGCAACTTTGCCCTAATATAACGTTTTTGCCAGATTTTGGCCAATACCCGTTGCGGTTCAAGGTAGCAGAGTACAGTTTTCGGCCTATGGGGCTTCCTATAGTTAAGGACCGCAAGGTGACTGACATCGACGCGGATAAAATTATAGTAGGGTGCATTTGGGAAGCACGACAGACGAGTATGTTAAAGTCGAGGGTACAACGTACAAAATAACCAAAAACAAAAAAATATTGTGGTTTTTTAACATTGTGACGCCCTCTTTGAAATAGGGTCATGCGGGGTCACCCGGAACTGCAGCCGACTCACTTAGACAGCCAGCTGTAAAGGTCACGCGTATTTATACAACGACAGGCCAAACTGAAAAATCTCATTCGTGCCATCTGAAAGCCGACATATTATACTACCACACAGTAAAGTTCATCCCTCGCTTACATGTACTTGAAGGTATTTACGAACGATTGAAGATTTCGACCGCACTATGTTTTTACCCCTACGTCATTGACTCCGGGGGTCGCGTAGAAATACTGTACTCTGCCGCCTTAAGGGGAGGTTCAGTAACTGCTCTACAGAGGTGTTTTCAAATTTAGGATCTTTGTATTTTTTCGGAGACAATTAGAGGAAAACTAACCGATTTCAGTAAAGATTGGCCGACTGGTGTCGCATATTTTGCAGAAAAATAGGTAAGAATTTTGGACTACTGGAGATCACCATTTTGTTTGTTTCATTGTAGCTACGGTCGCGTCTGAGTCATTGATCATAATTCAATTCATTATTTCTTTGGTTTCATGGTAGCTACAGGAGCGGGACTGCGTCTATCGTCAAAAATCACACTCATTTGTTTTTGTCCTATTGTTATGCTCGTAAACACAAGATGTCGGACCCTTTCGCATACATTAACCTCATTAAAATACGTTTTTCATGACAAAATCGAGGAAAGACTGCGGAATTCAAACGGTTAGACTGCAGACCGTGTTTTCGCCAGCTCATTGAGCTTGTAATTTGCAGTGATTTCTGCGTACAATTTGGCAGAATTTTATTTGTTACTTCTCTTTTCCATAAAACATTGTGTTTCAGTGGCGTTGGCGGTTCATGCATTTCGGACCCAAATAACTATAATGGATAAAGCATCTCTTACATAGTCGTTCATATTGTCTCTACAGAACTTGTACAAGATCCAGAATGGATGCAACAACACGTAGTGCCCAGAGTTCGGGGTTCGTCGGGAGAAAGGCGAAAAGGGATTCTTCTGTGCGATCTGTCAGAGAAGAGAAACACTACAGGTGTGAGGAGTGCAGCAAGCAGTTCAGTCGGATGGATAGTCTAAAGACACACATGCGAACTCACACAGGTGAGACACCCTACAAGTGTGAGGAGTGCAGCAGGCAGTTCAGTGAGCTTGGAAGTCTGAGGGCTCACATTCGCACTCACACAGGTGAGAAACCCTATAAGTGTGAGGAGTGCAGCAAGCAGTTTAGTCAGCTGGGTAACCTGAAGGCTCACATGCGGACTCACACAGGGGAGAAGCCCTACAGGTGTGAGGAGTGCAGCAGACAGTTCAGTCAGCTGGGTCAGCTGAACACCCACACGCGGACTCACACAGGTGAGAAACCCTACAGGTGTGAGGAGTGCAGCAGACAGTTCAGTCAGCTGGGTCAGCTGAACACCCACATGCGGAGTCACACAGGTGAAAAACCCTACCAATGTGAGGAGTGCAGCAGTCAGTTCAGTGAGCTGAGCAGTCTCAAGAAACATATACGAACTCACACAGGTGAGAAACCCTACAGGTGTGAGGAGTGCAGCAAACAGTTCAGTGAGCTGGGAAGTCTAAAAAATCACATGCGGACTCACACGGGTGAGAAACCTTACAGATGTGAGGAGTGCAGCAAACAGTTCAGTGAGCTGGGAAATCTAAAAACTCACATGCGGACTCACACGGGTGAGAAACCTTACAGATGTGAGGAGTGCAGCAGGCAATTCAGCGTGCCTGGTAATCTCAAGAAACACATGCGGACTCACAGGGGAAAAGTCAAAGATGTGAGGAGAGAAGCAGCCAGTTCAGCAAGCCAGGTGATCTAAGCCATGTGCACGCTTAATGAACCTTACCAAACCTTAGCAAAGTAAACATAGTTGATCCTGAAGACTTACATGCCTTATCAGCACGTTATCAGTGAAGTCACTTAAGTTTCTGTTGAGGCAACAGCTTTTCTGATATCTGAAAGGTTTGCCTGTTTTGGAAAAAGTCATTCTGTATTAGATTTGAACTGCGTTAACCAAAAGTTGAACTGTACTTCCCAACAGAAAACATTGGACACAAATCTTCGACGGACTAACCCCAGACTTGTCAAGGAATGAGCTGCCCACCGCTTCCGTGACGTCATGCTGTGCAGGTGCAGAGACGGAGGCTATTATAGACTATCTGCAACTTATGATCTAATGTTCACCGAGTCATGTTCTATCTAAAGAAGGTGATGTCACAAAAGCAGTGGTTTTCTAAATTTTAGGCAAATACTGAACTTGACCAGTGAAACATTTAGTTTATCTCTGTTCCAGCATCTTGTTAAGTAATTCAAGTAATGTTCATTCCACATGTATAGTTCAGTTGGTTTTGGTGTTATAGAATTTAGTTCCTAACTTGTTAGCTTTGTTCGAAGCATATCTTGTTAAGTTGACTTCTTATGTTATACAAATTCTATGATGGTCATTATTGTTTGTTTTTGCACTAGAAATTTACATTGTTTTTGTTAACTAGAACGTCACGTTGATGTGTAAACTAGAACTTAACATTTGTTAACTAGAACGTAACATTGATTTTGTAGACTAGAATGTATTGTTTTGTATGTTTACTGACATATAATCAACAGCAGTAAGTCAATATCTGCCAGGCGAAAAGTACCTCATTGAGGAGTGAACTTATTATCTGAGGCGATGATAAATGTATTTTTATCTTTCTCTCCTAGGAATTGTGTTTCTAGCTATGTTCCGTAACGTTATATATATATTAGACTAATAGTTTTAGTTTAGATAAAACGAAATATTACTAAAGATATTTCGAATTTTGTAAGATAAGTTCTCTTTGATAACTATTAACAGTTAGGTTGGTAAATTAGGCCTACAGTTTGAGTTCCGTTATAATTTTCTTAGACAGTTCAGTTTACTAACAAGTATATCTATCTTTGTTGTTGGTCTTGATATTTTGCATTTACCTACTTTGTTAAAGTGTTTTTTCCCTTTCAAATAAACAGTTACAAATTAAGCATGTAGTTTTTATTTCACATTCAATTTGTTTCCACATGAGAAGTATAGGAAATGCACATTTACTTATCATCCATCGTTATAAATTTAGATATAAATAAAAACCATTAGAAGTCGAGATATCTAGACACAAAATATGAAGACCGGAAGTCCACCTGCTGTTTCTTTGAAAGTTACTAGGGCCAATTATCTGATCATTTCATTTTCCCAACACCTGAACAGTGTTAATATACACACGATCTCTGTTGGATTATCAAACCAATGTTGAATATCACAGAGCCGGTCTGTGGCTAGAAGCTTTAACGTGCGTCTACAACGCTATTGACGGTTGGTAATGTATGCGGACAGTAGTCAGTAGGGATTAAAAACGCCATGACACCATAAAACAGAACAAACATCTATCGTTGTGGCTGCCGTCCCTTTATATCCGACAAGACCGCAACGACACGCTCATAACATTCCACGGAAAATTGCAACACCCATTCCCATCATACACCACTGGGAACCAAAATGGCGGCGCCCGTGGACGCAGGCTAAGGACTCAAACCTGTAATACATGGAATATCATTTCTCAATTTTATTTTGTACAATTGGCTCTTCTAAATTATATCCTCATTACTACAGTCTCAGCATTCAGCTGAGCGATATCGCGACAACTGTTGGATAACCAGGAGATGAATAGTTTGACCCAGAACAATAGAATACTTCCGGGTCACATGACGCCGTCTTCCTGTTTACTCGGAGTGTCGAGAGAGACAGCGGTTTGGAAAAGTTCCCGTCCTTCCGAAGCTAAAATCACAAAATAAGCGGCTTTAGAGACAACCTACTGGTGTTTGTGTGCAAGACTAGGGTTCAAGTTTGTTCAGGTAAGACGATCTGCTGTATTTTGAGCCTAAAACTTTTGTAGATTTGAAAGAAAACTGAAGCGTGACACGTTTTTTTGGTGGGGGTCGACGTCCCGTCAACTGGTACCTCAGCTCCATTTTTCTGTCTTTTGTGGGTGGTACACATGTTCCTTTGTAGCTTTGTCGTTTTCTGTAACTAAAATTGGGGCAAGTTTCTTTCAATGTTTATTCAAAGTCCACACGGGGAAGCGAGAAAGCGAAAGAGGACAGTTTGTTGTTGTTGTTGTTGTCCTCGTTTAACGTCTATTATTTCGCTAGACGTGGCCTCTTGGTGCTGAGTAACACATGGTTTGCATTTGAGTCAATAGTCTCTCTTGGTATTTAACTCTTGGTTCCTTGTGCTTGAGAGTTGCTGGAGGAGTTTCTAGGAGAGTACGTCGAAACGGTGTGTACTCTCAATGTACTGGGAGAAGGCCATGTACAGAAAATCACGTAGAATTCTTGGGCTCTTGAGGGGTTTATTGATGATCTTTCTTTGATGAATATATAGGGTTATAATCGTGTTAACGGGTGGAAACGCAGGTGTGTTTAGGTGTATTTACAATTGCAGAGTCAATTAGCTACTGTTTATTGGTGAAAACAGTCGTCTTACGGGTATGCAGGCCGCAGTTGAAATATGTACGATATACTGCAAACCCCTCCGTCCGCTCCCGGGCCGGAAACTTCCAACCATCTGGTGTTCATCATGGCGTGTTCCTTATTTTACGGGGAGGTTCAGTAACCGATGCTGGGCGTGTTTTCACATTTAGGGTTTTCTCTTTGCACATTCGGGGACAACGTGGAACAAACAAGACAACTGTTGTTGCTTAAGTTTGACCGAGTGATTTCACACATTTTACCGGAAAATTGATAAGATTTTTTTTCGACAGATTCTTTTGTTTTCTTGTTTTGTTGCTACAAGCATTGGGTGGCGTTTAGCGTCAAGAGTTGAACTCCTTTGTTTTTGTTTTATTGTTATGCTCGTAAACGATAGATGTCGGTCCCTTTCGCATACGGTCACATCATTAAAAACCAGTTTTTCGTGACAAAATCGAAACGAAGTCCAAAGGCAAGGCGTCAGACTGCAGACCAGGTTCCTTTCAGCGCATTTGCCGTGATTTCTGCGTGCAATTTGGCAGAATTCCATTTCTTGCTTCTCCTTTCGTGAAAAGTCTGTTTCTGTGGCAAAAATAGACCACATTTTCGCCACTCAATACGCCTCACTTAAATATTCATGCATTGCTATGGCCAGTATGGATGAAATATATCTAACTTGATCGTTAACGTTCTTATTGTCTCTACAGAAGTTGCACAAGATCTAGGAGCATGTCGACAACAAGCAGTGCCCAGAGTTTGGGTGACGTCAGGAGAAAGGTGAAAAAGGATTCCTCTGTGCGATCCGTCAAGGAGGAGAAACGCTACAGGTGTGAGGAGTGCAACAAGCAGTTCAGTCAGCTGGGTAATCTGAACAATCATATCCGGACTCACACATGTGAGAAACCCTACATGTGTGAGACGTGCAGTAGGCAGTTTAGTCAGATAGGTGATCTGAAGAGGCACATTCGGACTCACACAGGCGAGAAACCCTACAGATGTGAGGAGTGCAGCAGACAGTTTAGTGAGCTGGGTCATCTCAAGACTCACATGCGGACTCACACAGGTGAGAAACCCTACAGGTGTGAGGAGTGCAGCAGGCAGTTCAGTGTGCTGTGTAATCTTGAAAGACATATGCGGACTCACACAGGTGAGAAACCCTACAAGTGTGGGGAGTGCAGCAGGCAGTTCGGTCAGCTGGGCAGTCTAAAAAAACACATGCGGACCCACACGTTGGAGAAGCCGTACAAATGTGAGGAGTGCAGCAGTCAGTTCAGTCAGCTGGGAAATCTTAAGAAACACATGCGGACTCACACAGGTGAGAAGCCCTACAAGTGTGAGGAATGCAGCAGGCAGTTCAGTCGGCTGGATTGTCTGAAAAGTCATATGCGGACTCACACAGGAGAAGCACCTTACATGTGTGAGGAGTGTAGCAAGCACTTCGGTGAGCTGGGCAGTCTGAAAAAACACATGCGGACTCACACAGGGGAAAAACCCTACAAGTGTGAGGAGTGCAGCAGGCAGTTCAGTCGGCTGTATAGTCTGAAGAAACATATGGAAACTCACAGAACAAAACTTGTTGAAGTGTGAGGAGTCTGGCAAGCATATCAGTCAGCATTGTCATCTTCAGAGACACAAGCTGACTCGGACAGCTGTGAAACAGGTTTTAGTTGTACTAATGAAACCAGCAGGTGTGGAAGTGAATCAGATCCGACAGTTCAGTCAGCAGTTGAACCTGTAAAGTTACATGCACTGACACGTTGTCAGTAAAGCTAGTTCACTTCGTGTTTTTGAGGCGCCAGCCTTTTCTGTTATGGAATTTATTTTGATCCCATTTAAATAGTGCAGATCAGTTACCCTTGGTTTTCTAGAGTTTAGTTTCCAAGATGGTAGTTTCGTTGGATATGTATCATGTTCAAGCTTATTTTCTGTTTTGTAGCTTCTATAATGGGGTATTGTTTGATTGTTTTGTAGAAAACTGGACTTTGAATACAACTAGCCCTTTTTTTAATCTTTATTGACATATTTACATACAGTAGCGAGGTATTTCCGCAAGGAAAAGAGTAGAATTTTATTTCTTTAAAATTTTTCGCATGTTGTTTTTGATTTGATTCCTATATCTTTTGACTTTTATGATGGTAAATCCTTTTTCATTGTTTTGATTGTTTTGTAACAAACTTACTAATAGAACTTAACATTGTTTTCGTACCTTGTTGACATATGTACCTTACCAAGTTAGTGTCTAAAAGGGAAAGAGTACCAGTAAGCTTACAACCTGGGTTAATAATGAATCCATTGTTATTGTAGCCTTCTATGAACAGTTATGTTTCTTACGTTAATTTTAGACTCGCAGTTTCAGTTTAGATAAGAGAACATGAAAACTAGCAGAATTTTGTAAGATAAGATTACTTTACTGATTAGTAACTATCTTTGATATTTACATGTTTTGTTAACAGCTGCTTTAAAATAAACAGTTCGAATTATGCATTCTGCTATTATGCACTCTTTCTTTTACATTGAATATGTTAACACATGAGAAGTATAGTAATAATTCCCATTTACTGATCATCCCAACCATAAGAACACGAGATATCTAGCATACGAGAAACCAAAACCAGAAGCCCTGCTGCATTTTTGCAAATAACTAGGGGTCGATTATCTAATCATTTTAGCAGTGTTAAATAAAGACACGCAATCTCTAGTATGGCCCACCAATACCCGATATCACAGAGCTGGTGTGTCTTTGAAAGTCGCAACGTGCCAATTTTCTGATTCTTTCATTTTCCCAACACCATCAGTGTTTGATAAAGACACAACCTCTGTAGTATGGTCCACCAATACCCGATATCACAGAGCCGGGGTGGCTAGAATCTGTAATGTGCGTCCACTCTACAGCAATTATTAGCGTTATACAATGGGTTCTACATTCAGCTAAGCAGAGGTCGGCTCCGGCTATGATCATGGGGAAAACATTTTTTTCAAGACAAAGAAATGGGGACAAAATAGAAAGCATCAGAAACGCCTAGAAATACGTCAAAAACAGTCTTAGCCGAACCTCTGCTTGAAGAATGCAATATCGCTACATATTCAAATATGGCCTCCTTCGGTCAATATTGACCATGGTAAAATCCTAATTGATATCAGCCCTACAACGTCGACTGTGGCTAAACAGTCCGATGCGAGAATGACAGTCCCTGTCACATATCGCGACAACTGTTGAGTAATCAGGAGCTGGTCTGACCCATGATCATAGAGCACTTCCGGGTCATCCTCACCGCGACTTCCTGTTTACTCGGAGAGTCGAGAGCGACAGCGGTTAGGAAAAGTTCCCGTCCTTCCGAAGCAAAGACCACAACTTTCGCGGCTTTAGAGACAACCTACTGGTGTTTCTGTGCAAGACTAGGGTTCAAGTTTGTTCAGGTAAGACGATCTGTAGATTTGACAGAAAACAGCGAGCTCCATTTTTTCTGCCTTCTGTTGAAAAATAGACCATAGTCATCGATAAATATGTTCTTTTGTAGCTTTTGTAGCTTCATACAAAGCTTTGTCTGTAGCTTTGCTGTTTTCCTCACCTAAAATAGAGGAACTTCTTGTCACACTGTTTATTCAATTCACACGGGGAAGCGAGGAGAAGGGCAGGAAATAACGTAAACAAATTGTCAGGGCCCTGTAGGGATTTACCGAGGGTCTTTCTTTCAAGAATGTTTTGGTTGTAACCATCAAAACGGGTGAAACTGTAAGTGTGTTTAGATGTGTTTCAAGTATAGGGTCAATGTTCAAGTGTCTACTGGTCTTAAGAAACGTATTACTTATATGAAGGGCGCAGTCGATACATTTACAGTATACTGCAAACGCCTCCTTGCGCCCCCGGGCCCGAAACTCCCCGCCATTCCAACATCTGGTGTTCATCATGGCGTGTTCGATATTTCACGGGGAGATTCAGTAACTGATGCTTGGACGTACAGTCAAACCTGTCCAAGACGACCACCCGGGGGACCGGGGAAAGGAGGTCGATTTGGGCAGGTGGTCGCTGAGAAGAGTATCGACTCAAAACATGCCCGATGCAAACTGTAAATTGTAAATTTAACCCCAAGCTTTTATCGAGCTTTTATACGATACGGTGTTTTAAAGCTCAATATTTGTACACTAACGTTTTAGACAGTAAGGGAACTTTGATGCTGTCAGTTAGTATACAAGCCTTTATGCGTCGCTGTGTTCTTGATCGCCGTATCTGAAATAACTACGGTGCAACTTTTGAATTCGATGCCTGGTACGTCCCGATAGCGTACTTACCCACGCGGGTGAATGTAACAGTACAGTTGGACAATTAGCACTTCACAGATCTTTCTTTAAAAAGTATGAGGCTATATACATTTCAGCATTCGTTCACTTTATAATGATATAGATTTAAAAAAAAAGAAAACTAAAGTCGGATTTTCTTACAACGAAATTTCTTCCCATATTACAGTAGACTGCCCCATTGACCCACCCATTGACCGCCGCTATCCTTATTCGAAACATAACATTGTAATGGCAGTCAAAATCCAACGCAAACTGGCCGATTTTGGCACAAAATCCCGCTAGTAATCATCAAAATTCGATGAAAATCTCAATTTTGAAAATTATGCGGTCGTTATGGATCCCAATTTCGGCCGGTCGCGGTCGCGTTGGCCAGGTGGTCGTTAAGAAAAGGTCACTTAATGCTTACGTCAATGGGGAAAAAAATCGGGACCGAGAAAAAGCGGTCGAAATGGCCAGGTGGTCGCTGAGAAGAGGTGGTCGCTCGGGCAGGTCTGACTGTATTTCCAAATTTAGCGTTTTCTCTTTGCACATTCGGGGACAACATGTAACCAAAAAATATCAAATTTCGCTGAAGTTTGACCGAGTGATGTCACACATATTGCAGAGAAATTGATAAGAATTCGAGAGATTCACAGGTTCTTTGTTTTAACTGTAGCTACAAGCGTGAGGTGACAAGCGTGAGGTGGCGTCTAGCGTCAAGAGTCACACTCCTAAATGTTTTTGTCCTATGTTGTACTTTTGATGTCGGTCTCTTTCGAATACTAGAGTACGTTCATCTCATAAATCCGTTTTTGATGACAAATTGAAGAAAGACCGCGAACCCCAACGAGCCAGACTGCAAAACATTTATTTGCAATGATTCCTGTGTGCAATTTGGCAGAATTTTAATCGTTGCTTCCCTTTTCCATAAAAATCTTGTGTCAATGGTAAAAATAAACTGCTTTTTTTTCCGCTTGCAACGCCGCATCTCTTACTCTATTATTCATATTTTCTCTACAGAAATTGCACCGGTATGGATGAAATATATCTAACTTTATCGATCCTATTGTCTCTACAGAGGTTGCACCACATCTGGGAAGATGTCGACAGCAAGCAGTGCCCAGAGTTTGGGTGACGTCAGGAGAAAGGCGGAAAGGGATTCTTCTGTGCAATCTAACAAAGAGGAGAAACACTACAGGTGTGAGGAGTGCAGCAAGCAGTTCAGTCGACTGGGTGATCTGAAGAGACACATGCGGACTCACACAGGGGAGAAACCCTACAGGTGTGAGGAGTGCAGCAAGCAGTTCAGTCAGCAGGGTGATCTGAAGAAACACATGCGGACTCACACAGGGGAGAAACCTTACAAATGTGAGGAGTGCAGCAAGCAGTTTAGTGTGCTAGGTAATCTGGAAAAACATGTGCGGACTCACACCGGTGAGAAGCTCTACAGGTGTGAGGAGTGCAGCAGGCAGTTCAGTCAGCAGGGTGCTCTGAAGGCCCACATGCGGACTCACACAGGGGAGAAACCCTACAAATGTGAGGAGTGTAGCAGACAGTTCTGTGAGCTGGGTGATCTGAAGAAACACATGCGGACTCATACAGGTGAGAAACCCTACAAGTGTGAGAAGTGCAGCAAGCAGTTCAGTGTCCTGGGTGCTCTGAAGATTCACATGCGGACTCATACAGATGAGAAACCTTACAGGTGCGAGGAGTGCAGCAAGCAGTTCAGTCAACTAAGTAATATGAAGGCTCACATGCGGGCTCACACAGGTGAGAAACCATACAAGTGTGAGGAGTGTAGCAGACAGTTCAGTCTTTTCCAGCATCTGAAGAGTCACATGCGGACTCATACAGGGGAGAAACCCTACAGTTGTGAGGAGTGCAGCAAGCAGTTTAGTCAGCTGGACTCTCTGAAGAAACACATGCGGACTCACACAGGGGAGAAACCCTACAAGTGTGAGGAGTGCAGCAAGCAGTTCAGTCGGCTGTATAGTCTGAAGAAACACATGGAAACTCACACAACAGAACTTGTACAAGTGTGAGGAGTTTAGCAAGCATTTAAGACAGCTTTGTCATCTTTATGGACACATGCGAACTCACACAAGTGAGAAACAGGTGTGAGGAGTACTAACTAATGAAGACAGCAGGTTGACACTTATTTGACACTGGCAGAGTCGCACAGGTGAGAAACAGGTGTGAGGAGTACTGATGAAGCCAGCAGGTGGGGAAGTGAATCAGATCTGACAGTTTAGTCAGCGGTTGATCCTGAAAAGTTACATTCACTGACACGTAGTCAGTAAAGCCAGTTCAGTTCGTGTTTTTGAGGCGCCAACCTTTTCTGTTACGGGATTCATTTACCCTTGGTTTTCTAGAGTTTAGTTTCCAAGATGGTAGTTTTGTTAGATTGTGTAATTGTGTATCAATGTTCAAGTTTATTTTCTGTTTGGTAACTTCTATGATAGTAGCAAACTAGAACTAACTGGAACTTGTTCGTTTTTGTATCTTTATGGACATATTTACACACAGTAGGGAGGTATGTCCAAAAGTAGAATTTTGTTTTTAAGATGTTTGGTTGGAAGCGCATTGTGTTTTGGATTTGATTCTTATCCTTTGACTTGTATGATGGTATTAAAATTCATTTTTCTTTGTTTTGGTTGTTTTGTAACAAACTTACTACTAGAATTGTTTTTGTACCCTATTGAAATTTCAAACGTAGCAAGTTAATGTTTAAAAGGGAAAGAGTACCTCCTTTACTACTGAACATAAAACCTGTTATAATAAATCCATTGTTATTGTATTCTACTAGGAAAAGCGGTAATTTTAGACTCGCAGTTTCAGTTTACTGATAGAAGAATAAGAAAACTAGCAGAAGTGTTAAGATTGTTTTAAGATTAGATCAGTTTATTGATTATTAATTATCTTGTTGATGTTGATATTTACTCATTTTGTTGATAGTTGCTTTGAAATAAACACTTGAGACTTCGAAAATAGATATGTTGTTTTTCTGACACATTTAATTAATTAGCTCATGAGAAGTATTGGAAAGGCCAATTTACTTATCATTTCAACCAATAGAACACGAGATATCCAGCATACGAAATACCAAGACCGGAAGTCCTGCTGCAGTATCTTTGAAAGTCACTAGGGGCCGATTTTCTTATTCTTTTATTTTCCGAATACCTCATCAGCGTTAAATAAAGACACACAATCTCTGAAGTAGGATCCACCAATACCCGATATCACAGAGCCGGGGTGTGGCTAGAATCTTTAATGTGCGTCCACGCTACAACAATTATGAGAGTTATACAATGGGCTCTGCATTCAGGTAAGCAGAGTTCGGCTCCGGCTTTTATCATGGGTCAAACATTGTTTTCAAGACAAAGAAAAGAGGACAAAAAAAAGCCTCAGAAACGCCTAGAAATACGTTAAAAACAGTCTGAGCCTAACCTCTGCTTGAAGAATGCAATATCGCGACATGTATAACGTTATATGGCCTCCTTCGGTCATCCTAGTTGATATCCGACCTACAGTGTCGACTGTGACTGAACAGTCCGAGAATGACAGTCCCTGCCACATATCGCGACAACTGTTGGGTAATCAGGAGCTGGTGTCTGACCCATGATCTTGTATGATACTTCCGGGTCATCTCCACCGCGGCTTCCTGTTTACTCGAAGTGGCGAGGCTGAGAGCGGTGCGTAAAGTTCCCGTCCTTCCGAAGCAAAGACCACAACTTTCGCGGCTTTAGAGGCGACCTACTGGTGTTTCTGTGCAAGACTAGGGTTCAAGTTTGTTCAGGTGAGACGATCTGCTGTATTTTGACTCTAGAATCTCGGTAGATTTGAGTATTTTGACAGAAAACTGAAGCGTGTCACGATTTTGGTAGGGGTCCCGTTACCTGGTAACTCAGCTCCATTTTCATATCTTCTGCGGGAGTTGAAAAACATACCATATCCTGCAGATAGAGATACACATGTTCATTTGAAACTTTGCGGTTTTCTCGCACAAGATCGGTGACACGTCGGGGTTTGAACTCAGGACCTTCTGGACCTGAGTCAAACGTGCTGACAATTGTGCCACGCGGTCCTCACCCCAAATAGGGATTATCGTTTGGAAACAATGACAAAAAGTGTCCCCAAGAAATTCCATTTTGACAAAGATTGGCCCATGTTGCCAACAAGAGGATCATTATGCACACTTCATGTTTGCAAAATGTCTCTGCAATTTCCCAATGTTCGTTTAGTTTTGCCTTTCAAAAGGACT
>NC_049990.1:2208673-2209862 GCF_000003815.2 Branchiostoma floridae
ATGAGCTTGCCCTTATATGGGCAGTCAGCCGTTGGGGATAGGGCGTCGGCATGGTGAGCAAACAAAGCCATGGTAATACGTAACATGATTGGCTGGTAGCTTCCCAGCGGCCTTTGCGAGACAGCTTGCGACAACAACAAGCCCAAGGAAGGCCTGTTCTCTGATTGGTTGACAGCTTGTTTGTGGCGACAATCATAATAACCGTGGGTAAATGCCGTTGGGGACCGGGCGTTAGGAGGATGATACATACATACATACATACATACATACAAACACGCATAAACACACATACATCGGAAGCGTATAATCTTCTTGGTGAAAGTAATAAATAGGGATCTTTTACAAATTGTCTTTACAGAAGATCTCGGAGGATGTCGACAAGCAGTGTCCAGAGTTTGGGTGACGTCAGCGGAAAGGCGAAAAACGATTCTTCTGTGCGATCTGTCAGAAAGGAGAAACGCTACAGGTGTGAGGAGTGCAGCAAGCAGTTCAGTCGGCTGGGTAATCTGAAAACACACGTTCGGACTCACACAGGGGAGAAACCTTACAAGTGTGAGGAGTGCAGCAGACAGTTCAGTCGGCTGAATGATCTAAAGAGACACATGGGGACTCACACAGGGGAGAAACCCTACAATTGTGAGGAGTGCAGCAAGCAGTTTGGTAGACTTGGTCATCTGAAGAGTCATATGCGGACTCACACAAGGGAGAAGCCTTACAAGTGTGAGGAGTGCAGCAGGCAGTTCAGTGAGCTGGGTACTCTCAGGAGTCACATGCGGACTCACACAGGTGAGGAACCCTACACATGTGAGGAGTGTAGCAGGCAGTTCAGTCATCTGGGAAATCTTAAGATACACATGCGGACTCACACCGGTAAGAAACCCTACAGGTGTGAGGAGTGTAGCAAACAGTTCAGTCATCTGGGTCATCTGAAGAGTCACATGCGGACTCATACAGGGGAGAAACCCTACAGTTGTGAGGAGTGCAGCAAGCAGTTCAGTCAGCTGGGTGATCTGAAGACACATATACGGACTCACACAGGGGAGAAACCCTACAGATGTGAGGAGTGCAGCAAGCAGTTCAGTCAGTTGGGTGATCTGAAGAAACATATACGGATTCACACAGGGGAGAAACCCTACAAGTGTGAGGAATGCAGCAAGCAGTTCAATCAGCTGCGTCATCTTAGGGAACA
>NC_049990.1:2210783-2214664 GCF_000003815.2 Branchiostoma floridae
CTAGAACTAGCACGCTTTGGCATATTCGATACAGTAGTGAGATATGTCTACAAGGAATAAGTAGAATTTCGTTTGCTGTTTTGCATTTCCTTTGTAGTACATAGTAGATCGTGTATGATGCTTTGCTAATGAATTAGAACTGAAAGTAACGCCTTTTCTAGATAGAACGTAACATTTATTTTGTTAAAGGGCTAGAAAGAATCGCTGATTTGTAAAAAGTACAACTAGAAACTAACATTGAATATTGTTTTTGTACCTTCATTGACATTTAATGAACAGTACCAAGTCAATGTCTAAAGGGGAAGAGCAATGAACTTGTTATTTTCCTTCCTCCTAGGAATAGTATCTCTAGCTATGTTTCGTTCTAACTTTATAGATTTTAGACTTGCAGTTAGATGGGAGAACAATAGACCAATAGAGGTGTTAATATTCTTGTAGTATAAGTTCACTTTACTTTTTGATATCTATCGTTGTTATTAACTGTAATAGTTTGTATTCATCCATTTTGTTAAAAAAAGTTGTTTTGTTAAAAGTTGTTTCAAATAAACAGTTCGAACAATGCATGTAGTTTTTCTTTCACATTGAATTTGTTAGCACATGAGAAACGTAGGAAAATTCTCATTTACTTACCATTCCAAGCAATAGAACACGGGATATATAGCATACGTGATACCAAGACCAGAAGTCCTGCTGTACTATTTTGAAAGTCACTAGGGGCCAATTATCTGATCATTTAATTTCCCCAACACCTGAACAGTGTTAATATACACACGATCTCTAGGATTATCAAAGCAATGCTCAATATCGCAGAGCTGGTCTATGGTTAGAAGATTTAATATGCGTCCACGCTTCAACAATTATTAGGGTTATACAATGGGCTCTCCATTCAGCTAAGCAGAGGTTCGGCTCCGGCTATGATCATGGGGAAAACATAATTTTCAAGACACAGAAAGGGGGACAAAATAGAAAGCCTAACAACGCTCCTGACGGTTGGTAATATATGCGGACAGTAGTCAGTAGGGATTAAAAAAACGCCACCATAAAACAGACAAAACGTTTATAATTGTGGCTGCCGTTCTTTATATTCTACATATAAAAGTTCAACCCTTTTGTTATCTTTTGAAGTGATGTCTGACTCAGGCCATATTCGTTATACATCGGTCATAGATTTGAGCTGGAATATCGTATTCATTTAGATATCAAGTACTTCACGTTATTTATTTTCTAAATAAAGCTACTTGCCTCATGATGTGCACTTGGTGTGTGTTTGACTTGACCAAATGTCTAAACAGCTATTTGACACTTTTCTAATTACCTTCAGATCAATATTGATACAGTAGAATGCACAATGATAGCTCACACATTGAATAGGGTGTCAGCCTCAAAGAAGAAACTGACGTAAAAACGGACTGTGTAAGGTCGCGACAACCGAGCAATCAGGAGATAGTGTTTGACCTATGATCATAGAATACTTCCGGGTCATTTCCGCCCCGGCTTCCTGTTTACTCGAAGTGGCGACGCCGAGAGCGGTTTGGAAAAGTTCCCGTCCTTCCGGAACAAAAAAACACAACTTTCGCGGCTTCAGAGACAACATACTGGTGTTTGTGTGCAAGACTGGGGTTTAAATTTGTTCAGGTAAGACCGTCTGTTCTATTTTGACCCCATAAACTCTAGATTTGACAGAAAACTGAAGCGTGTCGTGTTTTGGTGGGGTACGTACCGTCAACTGGTATAATAAACCGTCTTGTGTTGCGTCAAAAAACAAAGCATAGCCTGCAGAAGGATATGATACGCATGTTCCTTTGTAGCTTTGGTGTTTTCCGCACCTAAAATGGAGGAAATTTTCTATCAATGTTTATTCAAAATTCACTCGGGGAAGCAAGGAAGAAGACAGAAAATAACTTAAACAAAATTCTTGGGCCCTATAGGGGTTTATAGATTATCTTTCTATTATGGCTTTATAGCGTTATAATCGTATTAACGAGTAAACATGCAGGCGTGTTTAAGTGTACTTACAACTGCAGAGTCAATTTCTTACTGCTTATTGATGAAAACAGTCGTCTTACTATTTTATATATGGCGCAGCTGAAATATCTACGATATACTGTAAACCCCTCCGTCCGCCCCTTGGCTGGAAACTTCCCACCATCTGGGGCTCATTATGGCGTGCTCCTTATTTTACGGAGAGGTTCAGTAACTGATGCTTGGACACGTTTCCAAATTTACCGTTTTCTCTTTGCACATTCAGGGACAACGTGGAATAAAAAATATCAAATTTCGCTGAAGTTTGACCGAGTGATGTCACGGATATTGCAGAGAAATTGATCAGAATTCGAGAGCTTAACAGTTTCTTTGTTTTAACTGTAGCTACAACTTACAAGCATGAGGTGGCGTCTAGCGTCAAGAGTCGCACTCCTTTGTTTTTGTCCTAATGCTGTACTTCTGAATACTATAGTACGTTCATCTCATAAATCCGTTTTTCATGACAAATTAAAGAAAGACCGCGAACTCCAACGGGCCAGACTGCAAAATATTTTGGCAGAATTTTAATCGTTGCTTCCTTTTTCCATAAAAATCCTGTGTCAATGGTAAAACTTAACTGCATTTTCTCCGCTTGCTACGCCGCATCTCTTACTATTGTCTGTATAGCTATTAGTTGTTATTGGTTGCCATACATTGTACCCTGTGCGATTGTTGAGCAATAAACTCATTCATTCATTCATTCATTCATTCATTCATTCATTCTTCATTTTTGTCTACAGAAGTTGCACCAGATCTAGGAGGATGTCGACAACAGGCAGTGCCGAGAGTTTTGGTGACGTCAGCAAAAAGGCAAAAAATGATTCTTCTGTGCGATCTCTTAGAGAGGAGAAACGCTACAGGTGTGAGGAGTGCAGCAAGAAGTTTAGTCAGCTGGGTAATCTGAAGACGCACATGCGGACTCACACAGAAGATAAACCTTACAGCTGTGAGGAGTGCAGCAGGCAGTTCAGTCAGCTGGGTCATCTTAAGGAACACATGCGAACTCACACAGGTGAGAAATCCTACAGCTGTGAGGAATGCAACAGGCAGTTCAGTCAGCTGGATTCTCTGAAGACTCACATGCGGACTCACACGGGGGAGAAACCCTACACGTGTGAGGAGTGCAGCGGACAGTTCAGTGTGCTTTTAAATCTGAAGACTCACATGCGAACTCACACAGGTGAGAAACCCTACAGATGTGAGGAGTGCAGCAGGCAATTCAGTCAGCTGGGTCATCTTAAGGAACACATGCGGACTCACACAGGGGAGAAACCTTACAAGTGTGAGGAGTGCAGCAGGCAGTTCAGTCAGTTCTGTAATCTGAAGAAACACATGCGGACTCACACAGGAGACAAACCCTACAGGTGTGAGGAGTGCAGCAGGCAGTTCAGTCGGCTGGATGAGCTTAGAAAACATATGCATACTCACACAGGGGAGAAACCCTACAGGTGTGAGGAGTGCAGCAGGCAGTTCAGTCAGCTGGGTCATCTGAAGACTCACATTCGGACTCACACAGGGGAGAAACCCTACAGGTGTGAGGAGTGCAGCAGGCAGTTTTGTCGACCGGATTCTCTGAATACTCACATGCGGACTCACACAGGTGAGAAACCCTACACGTGTGAGGAGTGCAGCAGGCAGTTCAGTGAGCTGGGTGCTCTGAAGACTCACATGCGGACTCATACAGGAGAGAAACCCTACAAGTGTGAGGAGTGTAGCAAGCAGTTCAGTCGTCTGGGTAATCTGAAGACTCACATGCTGACTCATACAGGGGAGAACCCTACAAGTGTGAGGAGTGCAACAGACAGTTTAGCAAGCTTAGTGCTCTGAAAAGACACATACGGAATCACACAGGGGAGAAA
>NC_049990.1:2214764-2221654 GCF_000003815.2 Branchiostoma floridae
CCTACAGGTGTGAGGAGTGCAGCAGGCGGTTTAGTGAGCTGGGTACGATGAAGAAACACATGGCGGACTCATACAAGGGAGAAACCTTACAGGTGTGAGGAGTGCAGCAGGCAGTTCAGTCGACTGGATAGTCTGAAGAAACACATGGAAACTCACAAAAGAACTTGAACAAGTGTGAAGGAGTTCGCTTACCCGTGGTGTTCTAGAATTTAGTTTCCAAGATGTTTTTTTCGATGTGTATCATGTGCAAGTTCATTACCTGTTTTGTAACTTCTAGGAGGGCTTCAGATGTTTGAATTGTTTCGTAGTAAACTAGAAGTCAACTAGAACTAGCACGCTTTGGTATATTTAAATACTGTAGTGAGGTATGTCTAGAGGAAAAATGTAGAAGTTTGTTTGCTGTTTTGCAATTTCTTTATAGTACATTGTGTTTGATGATTTGCAAATGAAGTAGAACTATAAAGTAACATGCCTTTTATAAATAGAACGTAGCATTTATTTTGTAAATAGGCTAAAAATTAACAGTGATTTGCAAAGTAGAACTAGAACTTGACATTGAAGATTGTTTTTGTACCTTCATCGACATTTAATGAACAGTACCAAGTCAATGTCTAAAGGGAAAGAGTAGTTAACTTGTTATCTTCCTTTTCTCCTAGAAATAGTATCTCTAACCAACGTCCTTGCTCTAACTATACTCATAACTTAATGGATTTTAGACTTACAGTTAGATGGGAGAATAGTAGACCAATAGAGGTGTTTATACTCTTGTAGTATAACTTCATTTATTAATATCTATCTTCGTTGTTGATTTCAATAGTTTTTATTCATCCATTTTGTTAAAAGTTGTTTCAAATAAACAGTTCGAACCGTGCCTGTAGTTTTTCTTACACATTGATTTTGTTAGCACATAAGGAACGTTGGAAATTCTCATTTACTTATCATACCAAGCAATAGAACATAGCTCCTGTTGTTTTAGTTGCAGGAGCTAAAAGACCACAGAAAGGTACTAAGGCCAATGTAATCTACAGACTCAAATGAGAAGAACCCAACTGCACCAACACATACATTGGTGAGACTA
This sequence comes from Branchiostoma floridae, assembly GCF_000003815.2. Taxonomy (NCBI): domain Eukaryota; kingdom Metazoa; phylum Chordata; class Leptocardii; order Amphioxiformes; family Branchiostomatidae; genus Branchiostoma; species Branchiostoma floridae. The sequence goes on from NC_049990.1 coordinate 2,215,843, forward strand.
GCCGGCCACTAAAGGCAAGGTACAAAGAACATTGCAAACCCAGCGCCAACGGCTACACCTCTGCTATTTTCAACACAGTTAGTTGTAACTTTCAAGTTAAGAATGCGGCTTTACTGCATTATGAAATATAACGTTCGATTCAAAATAACTAGCAAACTATTAAAAGGAAGCTCGACGAAAAATCGTTACTCAACAGACAATATGTGTAAACTATTAATCCCTGTCCCTCGCGTGCCTCTAGATCAGTGGTAATTGGGTACCTTGCATGTGAACGGATCGACTTAAGGCGTGTCCTCTCTAGAAATCTACTGGTTGTGACCCCCCCCCCCCCCCACACACACACACGCAACAAAACTTTTAGCTCCTGCAACTAAAACAACAGGAGCTAATTGACTCATTTGCATTAACTGTGTCTTAGCCTTGCTTCCCTTTGAAATCCAAATTGTCTTCAGCGTGACTTTGCCTTACCTTTGTTTTCTTTGGAATCCAAATTGTCTTCAACATGAATTGTCTTACAACGTTTCCTATTGTACATCTGAAATTGTCTACATTCTTAGTTAGAGTATAAAAGACCTGTTTCTTCCAGATCACTTCAGTGTCACTGACGAAAACTGGTGGATTCCAGTAGAAACGTTTGACCGTTTCCAAAACCATATCCAGTTGCTCGAGTAACTACTTTTTGGGCGTAACCAGGGGGTGATATCTGACCCAGAACAATAGAATACTTCCGGGTCACATACTACCGTCTTCCTGTTTATTCGGAAAATCGAGGCAGACAACGGTTTGGAAAAGTTCCCGGCCTTCCGGAACTAAAATCACGAAATAAGCGGCTTTGGAGACAACCTACTGGTGTTTGTGTGCAAGGCTGGTGTTCAACTTTGTTCAGGTAAGACGATCTGTTGTATTTTGACCCTAAAGCTTCTCTAGATTTGACAGAAAACAAGCGTGTCGACGTCGTGATTTTAGTGGGGTCCCGACTACTGCTAACAACTCCATTTATTTGTCTTCTGTGGGTGTTGTAAAATAGACCATAGTCTTCGATACACATGTTCCTTTGTAGCTTTGCTGTTTCCATACCTAAAATAGAGGAAAGTTACTTATCAAAGTTTATTCAAAATTCACACGGGGGAAGCGAGGAGGGATACAAACAATTTTGGGGCTCCGGAGGGGTTTATAGATTTTTTTTAAATGAATTTATCATCGGGGTTGTAATCATTGATGGATTTATAGAGTTATTAACGAGTGAAAATACAAGTTGTGTTTAGGTGTATTTACAGCTGCAGAGTCAATTTGGTACTGTTTATTGGTAAAAAGAGTCGTCTTTCTGGTTTGCTGGGCGCAGTTAAAATATATACGGTTTATTGTAAACCCTTTAATCCGCCCCTTTGGCCGAAACTTCCCACCCGTCCTAACATCTGGTGTTCATCATGGCGTGCTCCTTATTTTACGGGGAGGTTCAGTAACTGATGCTTGGACATGGTTTCAAATTTAGCGTTTTCTCTTTGCACATTCGGGAACAACGTGGAGCAAATACATCCGTTTTCGCTGAAGTTTGACCGAGTGATTTCACACATTTTACCCGGAAACTGATAAGATTTTTTCGAGAGATTCTTTTGTTTTCACTGTACCTACAAGCGTGGGGTGGCCTCTAGCGTCAAGAATCGCATTCCTTTGTTTTTGTCCTATTATGCTCGTAAACAATTGATGTCCGTCCCTTTCGCATACGGTCACCTCATTAAAAACCCGTTTTTCGTGACAAAATCGAAGCGGAATCCAAAGGCAAATCGTCAGACTGCAGACCAGGTTCTTGTTAGCGCGTTTGAGCTAATAGCTGTGAATTGCCGTGATTTCTGCGTGCAATTTGGCAGAATTCTATTTTTTGCTTTTTTCCGCGAAAAGTCTGTTTCTGTGGCAAGTATAGACCACATTTTTGCCACTTAATACGCCTCACTTAAAAGTTAATCCATTCCTATGGCCAGTATGGATTAAATATATCTAACATAATCGTTCTTATGTCTCTACAGAAGTTGCATAAGATCTAGGAGGATGTCGGCAACAAGCAGTGCCCAGGGTTTGGGTGACGTCAGGAGAAAGGTGAAAAGGGATTCTTCTGTGCGATCTGTCAGAGAGGAGAAACGCTACAGGTGTGAGGAGTGCAACACGCAGTTCAGTCGACTGGGTCATCTTAAGGAACACATGCGGACTCACACAGGGGAGAAACCCTACAAATGTGAGGAGTGCAGCAAGCAGTTCTGTCTGCTGGGTCATCTGAAGACTCACATTAGGACTCACACAGGGGAGAAACCCTACAAATGTGTGGAGTGCAGCAAGCAGTTCAGTCAGCTGGTTCATTTAAAAGGTCACATGCGGACTCACACAGGGGAGAAACCCTACAGGTGTGAGGAGTGCAGCAGGCAGTTCAGTCAGCTGGAGAGTCTGAAAAGGCACATGCGAACTCACACAGGTGAGAAACCCTACAGATGTGAGGAGTGCAGCAAACAGTTCAGTAAGCTGGGTAATCTAAAAACTCACATGCGGACTCACACACGGGAGAAACCCCACAGGTGTGGTGAGTGCAACAGGCAGTTCAGTCATCTATGTAATCTGAAGAAACACATGCGGACTCACACAGGTGAGAAACCCTACAGGTGTGAGGCGTGCAGCAAACAGTTCAGTGAGCTGGGTAATCTGGAGAAACATATGCGGACTCACACAGGTGAGAAACCCTACAGATGTGAGGAGTGCAGCAGGCAATTCAGTGTGCTGTGTAATCTTAAGAAACACATGCGGACTCACAGGGGAAACTCAAAGGTGTGAGAAGTGCAGCATGCAGTTCAGCAAGCCACGTGGTCTAACCTACGTGCTCTCGTAATGAACATTGGGAGAGTGAATCACATAGGTGACCTAGCTGTTGATCCTGAAGACTTACTAGTTTATGTTTTACCAGCCCGTCATCAGTAACGTCACTTTTAGCTAGTGTTGTTGAGGCAACAGCTTTTCTGTTATGTTGAAAGTTCCTCTCTGAAGAAGTCATTCTGGATTAGATTTGAACTGCGTTTTGTTAATGAAGAGTCAAACTGTACTTTCCATCACAACTAATTGGACTTACCCAAGTCTTCGATGGACTAACTCCAAACTTGTCATGGAATGAGCATTTCACCGCTTCTATGACGTCAGGTTGTTTAGAGACGGGGCCTGCCATAGACTTTCTGAAAATCATGGTCGCTCACCGAGTCACGTTCTATCTTCAAAACGTGACGTCACAAACACGGTGGATTGTTCATTCCTTGACAAAGACTTGAGTTGGACCCTTGTAAGTTTGGGTCCAATGTTTGTTGTAGAAATTACAGACATCATTTTCCCATTATTGAAGAAGTTTTTATTCCACATGAATAGTTGGTTCTGTTTTTTTTTCTTAGAAGTTAGTTTCTAAGATGTTAGTGTTGTTGAAACCTTATACTATTCAAGTTGATGTCCTGTCTTAATTTATGTGATCGTCTTGGTAGAATAATTAACAACTTAACATTGTTTTTTGTAAAGTAGAACATAACATTTTTTTCTGTAGTTGAACTTATCATTGTTTTTTTTTAATGCAGAACTTAATTTCGAAGCTATGTAACTATGTAACCAAATAGTTTTTTTTACCTTCATTGACAAATGAGGAACTGTAGCAAGTTATTGAGTAAAACGGAAGGAGTTTCTCCTTTACGAGTGAACTCACAACAAGCGATGATGATAAATGTATTATTTTCCTGTTCTTCTAGTAATAGTAGCTCTAGCTATGTTTCTTTATATATTTTAGGCTTGTAGTTTGAATGTAGATGGGATAACAAAAGAATGGTAGAAATGTTAGGAAAATTCAGTAAGATAAGTTCTCTTTACTGATTAGTAACTATCTTTGTTGTTGGTTTTTGATATTTCGCATTTATTATTTTGTTAACAGTTGTTTTCAAATAAACAGTCAGAAACCACAGAATGTAGTTTTTATTCCACATTGATTTTGTTACCACATAAGAAGTGGAGGAAATTTACATTTACTCAGCATCCCAACCATTAGAAGGTGAGATATCTAGAACATCAGATATGACGACCGGTAGTACTGCTGCAGTTTCCTTGAAAGCCACTAGGGTCAAATTATATCATCATTTCATTGTCCCAACACTTGAACTGTGTTAATATACACACAATCTCTCTAGGATTATCCACCAATGTTCAATATCACAGAGCCGGTCTGTGGCTAGAAGCTTTAATGTTAGTCTACAACGCTACTGACGGTTGGTAATGTATGCGGACAGTAGTCAGTAGGGATTTAAAACGCCTTGCCTCCATAGAACAGACCAAACATTTATCGTTGTGGGTGCCTTCCCTATATATCCGACAAGACCGCAACGACACGCTCAAAACATGTCACGTCAATATTAACACATCGAAGTTGCAACATCCATTCCCATCATAAACCACTGGAATACAAAATGGCGGCGCCCGTGGATGCAGGCTAAATCATATCGCAAACCTGTAATACATGTAATATTATTAGGCTATACAATAGGCTCTTCTGAATCATATCCTCATTGCTACAATCTCAACATTCAGCTGAGCGATGTCGCGACAACTATTGGATAATCAGGAGATAGCGTTTGACCCAGGACTATACATTACTTCCGGGTCACATGACTCCGTCTTCCTGTTTTCTCGGAGAGACGAGAGCGGCAGCGGTTTGGAAAAGTTCCCGTCCTTCCGAAGCAAAAAAAAAACACACAACTTTTGCGGCTTTAGAGACAGCTTAGTTAAAAACTGGACGGAGTCATCAATGGTTTATGCTGCAAAAGTGTTAGAAAAATCCACAGTTCAAAAATTTCAGCCAAAGACAAGTTAAAAGCAGTACAAGAGAATTGTTGTAACTATAACAAGGAATGTGAGAATCAATGATTTACTGTGAAAACAGAAAAAAAATTGGAGGTATGCGTTCATGCCTTTCAAAAGTGTCTCTGATTGAGGATTCTATTAACAATCAGTATTTAATAGAGTAACGATACATTTCTCTATACATGTGTCTACAATAAAATCGGAATCACTGTTGATTATTCATGTAACACAGTTCACAGTTCCTTATTCAATAGAGTGTCAGCCAAAAAAAAAAGAGTCAAGGATTGCGACACTTGCAGAATAACCAGGAGGTTGCAGAATAACCAGGTAGTAATGTTTGACCTATGATCATAGAATACTTCCGGGTTGTTCAACCGCGACTTCCTGTTTACGTGGCGAGGTCGAGAGCGGTGAGAAGGGGTTGCACGAGCAACCTCCATGGAGGAGCTCCACAGAGCTGACCTCCGTGGAGGTTGCTCGTGCAGACCTCCAGCTCCACCGAGCGAGCTCTATGCGCTATGAATACAAACACTTGGTTCTCGTCACCTTCATGGAATTTTTAGTACTACATAGAGGAGCTTCTCTCGTATAGGACAAACAACCGGACTGAACTAGCAGCTGTACGCAAAACATGCTACACGGGCTATGAATGTAAACATTTGGATCACGTCACCCAAAACAAATTGGTCTTAGCGCTCTATACGGTAACAGAGGGCTGTTTGAGTAGCGCTCTACGGGTTATGAATGTTACCCTTGGTTCCGAAACCCAAAACAAATCGGTCTTAGGGCTCCATACAGAGATACTGTAAACAACAAACACACAGAGCCGATAGCTGATCGAGCAGCTCCACGGGCTATATGAGGGTAAACACTTGGTTCACGTCACCATCAACAAATCGGTGTTTAGGGCTCTGTACAGGGATACTGTAAAAGAAAACACACGGAG
>NC_049990.1:2222701-2229512 GCF_000003815.2 Branchiostoma floridae
TTAAGGCTCTATACAGGGATACTGTAAAACAAAACACACGGAGCCGATAGCTGATCAAGCAGCTCCACGGGCTATATGAATGTAAACACTTGGTTCACGTCACCATCAACAAATCGGTGTTTAAGGCTCTATACAGGGATACTGTAAAACAAAACACACGGAGCCGATAGCTGATCAAGCAGCTCCACGGGCTATATGAATGTAAACACTTGGTTCACGTCACTATCAACAAATCTGTGTTTAGGGCTCTATACAGGGATACTGTAAACAACAAACACAGGGAGCCGATAGCTGATCAAGCAGCTCCACGGGCTATATGAATGTAAACACTTGGTTCACGTCACCATCAACAAATCGGTGTTTAGGGCTCTATACAGGGATACTGTAAACAACAAACACACGGAGCCGATAGCTGATCAAGCAGCTCCACGGGCTATATGAATGTAAACACTTGGTTCACGTCACCATGAACAAATCGGTGTTTAGGGCTCTATACAGGGATACTGTAAAACAAAACACGGAGCCGATAGCTGATCAAGCAGCTCCACCGGCTATATGAATGTAAACACTTGGTTCACGTCACCATGAACAAATCGGTGTTTAGGGCTCTATACAGGGATACTGTAAAACAAAACACACGGAGCCGATAGCTGATCAAGCAGCTCCACGGGCTATATGAATGTAAACACTTGGTTCACGTCACCATCAAAAAATCTGTGTTTAGGGCTCTATACAGGGATACTGTAAACAACAAACACACGGAGTCGATAGCTGATCAAGCAGCTCCACGGGCTATATGAATGTAAACACTTGGTCCACGTCACCATCAAAAAATCTGTGTTTAGGGCTCTATACAGGGATACTGTAAACAACAAACACACGGAGTCGATAGCTGATCAAGCAGCTCCACGGGCTATATGAATGTGAACACTTGGTTCACGTCCCCATCAACAAATCGGCGTTTAGGGCTCTATACAGGGGTACTGTAAACAGCAAACACACGGAGCCGATAGCTGATCAAGCAGCTCCACGGGCTATATGAATGTAAACACTTGGTTCACGTCACCATCAACAAATCGGTGTTTAGGGCTCTATACAGGGATACTGTAAAACAAAATACACGGAGCCGATAGCTGATCAAGCAGCTCCACGGGCTATATAAATGTAGACACTTGGTTCACGTCACCATCAACAAATCGGTGTTTAGGGCTCTATACAGGGATACTGTAAAGTAAAAAAAAAACACACGGAGCCGATAGCTGATCAAGCAGCTCCACGGGCTATATGAATGTGAACACTTGGTTCACGTCACTATCAACAAATCGGTGTTTAGGGCTCTATACAGGGATACTGTAAAACAAAACACACGGAGCCGATAGCTGATCAAGCAGCTCCATGGGCTATATGAATGTAAACACTTGGTTCACGTCACCATCAACAAATCGGTGTTTAGGGCTCTATACAGGGATTAGCTGCGGTTTAAGGCTCTGCGGATAATCGCAAATGACAAGCATTCACAGAACAACGAATGGATGTCTGTTTTTTGTACGATAACATTTGAAACAAAAATGCTGATTTTGTAAGAACTTAAATCGCGTGTACTATTGAATTACCCAAGAAAGTGGGGTATTTTTATTCTTCAGGTGTATGTTGGGTCGCGGAATTAACAGTGAGTTGGGAAACCTTCACGGGGACCCAACCTCTGCTTGGAGAATAGATAGGAGTACTTGTTTGTTTGCCCACTGAGCTTTTATCAAGCTCCTTGGTTTGACATTGTAAAGAATGCGAAAACTTCGCACCTCAGTGCTAATCGTTAAGAATGGCTGATTTTGGGTTTGATTCAGCCCTGTGACAAAGTTGGGGAAATCTGTTGGCCTACTATGAAAAAAAAGTGGTTTCATAAAACAAATATTTAGACCTGTTATGAGATCTCCAATACCAGGAGTGCCTGTTTTTAGAAAAAAATTAAATGACTGCCAAGAGAGAGTAGTTGGTCCACCCATCATTGTCAGATACGGGCAATGAGGTAAAACTTCCTTGGTACGAGGTTTGCAACAGGTCTAAATATTTCTTTTATGCAACCACAAGTTGTTGTTTTTGCAAAGTGGACAAGAGACAAGCGCGCGCCCGCGCAATGCACACAAACACTAGTAATAATTGTTAATTTTTTGTATGGTTGGATACAAAGGTTAAAAGAACAATCGAGATGGTAATACTTTTAAGAATCAAAACAACCCGTTTATTGAATGAAGCAAGCGGTGCATTGTTCATATGTCGGCTCTCGCAAGGAAAGCCGAAAGTTCGCACCTCCGTGCTAATCCAAAATCGTCTCAAAGCGCGCCCTTACCACGCCAGAACACTGACGCCAGAAGCGACTGGCTGACTGGCATATGACGTAGTCTCCAAGCAGAGGTCCGTGGGGAAAATCGTGACCATTTCCTTTGATTCATATCTTTTTTTAAGGTCGAAAATTATGAAAGGAAAATGTCTCTTGTGCCAGGAAAAGTACTAGTAAATTGCTGTGGAAGGCGAAACTCCCTTCCTTGGCAAACTCCCTTCCTCGGCAAACCCCCTTTCCCGGCACAAAAGAACTTATGTAATGTTGAAAATCGCGAACCAAGACAACACCCCCCCGACCCGTTCGAAGACTGCAACGAAGGCGACTGCGGGTACATTCTAAGTGGAGTAGACAAAACAGGCGAGATCGGAGATACGTGCTTGAATGGGAGAGATCTCATATTAGCGTGCAAAATTCTCAAATAGAATAATGATATAGATTATATAATGGTACCTGATAATTGTTATATGGTTTATAACAGTACCCAACAATGTTGCAAACCTCGTACCAAGGAAGTTTTCTCACCTCCTTGCTTGTACATACCAAGTGTTTGATATTAAAACCTTGTACTTTGACTTTTTAATCACTCTAACGGACTTTATGACCAAGCCAGCATGTACAGGTTCGTAGAGAACATCGTGACCTTCACATGTGCCGGTAGGACCAATGGAGAAAGTGACGTTGAAGTAAAGGGTCACACCTTTCTCCACCAACCTCTGCTTGGAAAGTTATAGACCTCTCTAGTCAGCCAGCTGTTTTCGGCGTGCACGTGGTAAAGCCGATATCGATATCGTATTAGCACGAGGTGTAAACTTCCGGCTTTCTTTGCGAGAGCGACAAACAATTCACCGATTGCTTCATTCAATGAACGGGTTGTTTTAATTTGCCATGAAAGGGAAAAAAATCATTGTTACAGTAGTGTTTGTGTCTGTGAGTGTGGCGGGAAGGGGGTGGTTTGTGGAATATGATTTCTTGAAGGTGAAGCAATACATGTACCATGTCTGTCTTAACAGGGGTGTATTCAGGAAATATTTGCGGAATTCATACGAGCTCTAAGGATCGTATGGATTCCGTAAAACTCATATGAAGTAAGTCAGATTCGTGTGTTTCTTTAATCTCCAAGCAGATCCTACAATGGCCGATAAGGTTAATTAGTACCAAAGTCAGACGAAGGAGTGTAGTGAGCACAAAAGGTGTCTTTTGCCTGAATTATGAGGAGCTTACAAACTCGTGTTCAATATTAAAACCTTTGAGATTAATATTGAATCAATACTAGTAGTCAAAGATAGTTTGCGCAAACTGTACTTTGACATTACTCTTCCCACGGAGCTTTTATCATTTTTGCTCTACCAGACTACATGACCCACTCTCCAAGTAAGCATGTACAGGTTGGTAGAGTCTTGAACATTGTCAACTTCTCATATGCCGGTAGGACCAGCGGGGAAAAGTGACCTTTGGGCTGGTCACACTTTACTCCACCAACATCTGCTTGGAAAGTTATACGCCAGTCAGCCAGCTGCTTCCGGCGTCAGTGTCCTGGCGTATTAAGTTGCGCTCTGGGGCGATTTCGGATTAGCACGGAGGTGCGAACTTTGAGCTTTCCTGGCGAGAGCCAACAAACCGCTTCATTCAATGAATGGGTTGTTTTGATTTCTTATCAGACACCAAGAACTTTCTTTGAGATTAGGAGCTCTACTAATCGTAAATATATCGTGTGCATTTCGCAAACCTCTTTTGAATTCAAATCCGTGTGTTGTTTGGTAATGAAACGTTTAAAATAACTATAAATTCGTACATATTCCATTAAACTCGTATGAAAGCCGTTATATTCTTATAAAAACAGGCACCCCTGGCTTAGGAGATCTCCTCATAACAGGTTTAAATTTATATCTTTATGAAGCCATGTGTGCTTTTTTTTCGTAGTGGACCAACATATCTCTACAAACTTGTCACAGGGCTGAAGTAAACCAATAACAGCTATTAGCATGAAGGTGCAAAGTTTCCTCATTCTTTACAATTGCAAACAAACAAGTATCTATTCTCCTAGCAGAGGTTGGGTCCCCACGTGAAGGGAGCAAACCTATAAATTCCGACTACCTTTCCCAACTCACCATTCTGTGACCAAAAATCCGCTTGAAGAAAAAAATATTCACTTTCTTGGGTAATTCAATGGTACGTTAGGTAATGAGTATTGATTTGTAACCTCCTTGTTTATATTCATAGTGCGTAGAGGTGCTCGGTCAGCTATCGGCTCTGTGTGTTTATTGTTTACAGTATCTCTGTATGGAGCCCTAAACACCGATTTGTTGATGGTGACGTGAACCAAGTGTTTACATTCATATAGCCCGTGGAGCTGCTCGATCAGCTATCGGCTCCGTGTGTTTTGTTTTACAGTATCCCTGTATAGAGCCCTAAACACCGATTTGTTGATGGTGACGTGAACCAAGTGTTTACATTCATATAGCCGGTGGAGCTGCTTGATCAGCTATCGGCTCCGTGTGTTTGTTGTTTACAGTATCCCTGTATAGAGCCCTAAACACTGATTTGTTGATGGTGACGTGAACCAAGTGTTTACATTCATATAGCCCGTGGAGCTGCTTGATCAGCTATCGGCTCCGTGTGTTTGTTGTTTACAGTATCCCTGTATAGAGCCCTAAACACCGATTTGTTGATGGTGACGTGAACCAAGTGTTTACATTCATATAGCCCGTGGAGCTGCTTGATCAGCTATCGGCTCCGTGTGTTTGTTGTTTACAGTACCCCTGTATAGAGCCCTAAACACCGATTTGTTGATGGTGACGTGAACCAAGTGTTTACATTCATATAGCCGGTGGAGCTGCTTGATCAGCTATCGGCTCCGTGTGTTTGTTGTTTACAGTATCCCTGTATAGAGCCCTAAACACTGATTTGTTGATGGTGACGTGAACCAAGTGTTTACATTCATATAGCCGGTGGAGCTGCTTGATCAGCTATCGGCTCCGTGTGTTTGTTGTTTACAGTATCCCTGTATAGAGCCCTAAACACTGATTTGTTGATGGTGACGTGAACCAAGTGTTTACATTCATATAGCCCGTGGAGCTGCTTGATCAGCTATCGGCTCCGTGTGTTTGTTGTTTACAGTATCCCTGTATAGAGCCCTAAACACCGATTTGTTGATGGTGACGTGAACCAAGTGTTTACATTCATATAGCCCGTGGAGCTGCTTGATCAGCTATCGGCTCCGTGTGTTTGTTGTTTACAGTACCCCTGTATAGAGCCCTAAACACCGATTTGTTGATGGTGACGTGAACCAAGTGTTTACATTCATATAGCCGGTGGAGCTGCTTGATCAGCTATCGGCTCCGTGTGTTTGTTGTTTACAGTATCCCTGTATAGAGCCCTAAACACCGATTTGTTGATAGTGACGTGAACCAAGTGTTTACATTCATATAGCCGGTGGAGCTGCTTGATCAGCTATCGGCTCCGTGTGTTTGTTGTTTACAGTATCCCTGTATAGAGCCCTAAACACTGATTTGTTGATGGTGACGTGAACCAAGTGTTTACATTCATATAGCCCGTGGAGCTGCTTGATCAGCTATCGGCTCCGTGTGTTTGTTGTTTACAGTACCCCTGTATAGAGCCCTAAACACCGATTTGTTGATGGTGACGTGAACCAAGTGTTTACATTCATATAGCCGGTGGAGCTGCTTGATCAGCTATCGGCTCCGTGTGTTTGTTGTTTACAGTATCCCTGTATAGAGCCCTAAACACTGATTTGTTGATGGTGACGTGAACCAAGTGTTTACATTCATATAGCCCGTGGAGCTGCTTGATCAGCTATCGGCTCCGTGTGTTTGTTGTTTACAGTACCCCTGTATAGAGCCCTAAACACCGATTTGTTGATGGTGACGTGAACCAAGTGTTTACATTCATATAGCCGGTGGAGCTGCTTGATCAGCTATCGGCTCCGTGTGTTTGTTGTTTACAGTATCCCTGTATAGAGCCCTAAACACCGATTTGTTGATAGTGACGTGAACCAAGTGTTTACATTCATATAGCCCGTGGAGCTGCTTGATCAGCTATCGGCTCCGTGTGTTTGTTGTTTACAGTATCCCTGTATAGAGCCCTAAACACCAATTTGTTGGTAGTGACGTGAACCAAGTTTTTACATTCATATAGCCCGTGGAGCTGCTTGATCAGCTATCGGCTCCGTGTGTTTGTTGTTTACAGTATCCCTGTATAGAGCCCTAAACACCGATTTGTTGATGGTGACGTGAACCAAGTGTTTACATTCATATAGCCGGTGGAGCTGCTTGATCAGCTATCGACTCCGTGTGTTTTGTTTTACAGCATCCCTGTATAGAGCCCTAAACACCGGTTTGTTGATGGTGACGTGAACCAAGTGTTTACATTCATATAGCCCGTGGAGCTGCTTGATCAGCTATCGGCTCCGTGTGTTTTGTTTTACAGAATCCCTGTATAGAGCCCTAAACA
>NC_049990.1:2229612-2249210 GCF_000003815.2 Branchiostoma floridae
TTTACAGTACCCCTGTATAGAGCCCTAAACACCGATTTGTTGATGGTGACGTGAACCAAGTGTTTACATTCATATAGCCCGTGGAGCTGCTTGATCAGCTATCGGCTCCGTGTGTTTGTTGTTTACAGTATCCCTGTATAGAGCCCTAAACACCGATTTGTTGATGGTGACGTGAACCAAGTGTTTACATTCATATAGCCCGTGGAGCTGCTTGATCAGCTATCGACTCCGTGTGTTTGTTGTTTACAGTATCCCTGTATAGAGCCCTAAACACCAATTTGTTGATGGTGACGTGAACCAAGTGTTTACATTCATATAGCCCGTGGAGCTGCTTGATCAGCTATTGGCTCCGTGTGTTTGTTGTTTACAGTATCTCTGTATGGAGCCCTAAACACCGATTTGTTGATGTTGACGCAGTGAAGCAAGTGTTTACATTCAAAGTGCGCAGAGCGCTGCTTGTTCAGTTATCGGCTCTGTGCTTGTTGTTTACAATATCTCCGTATAGAGCCCCAATACCGATTTGTTTTGGTTAACGTGAACCAAATATTTACATTCATAGTTCGCATTTGTTGAAGGTGCTAGTTCAGCCCGTCCCCGTTTGTTTTTCTTCTACGAGAGAAGCTTCTCCATGGATTTAAAAAAAATCATGAAGGTGACGAGAACTAAGTGTTTGCATTCATTAGTGCGTAGAGCCCGTTTCGTGGAGCTGGAGGGCTGTACGAGCAACCTCCATGGAGGTGCTCTGTAGAGCTCCTCCATGGAGGTTGCTCGTGCAGCCCCTATTGAGAGCGGTTCGGAAACGTTCGTGTTCCCGTCCTTCCGAAGCGAAAACCACAACTTCCGCTGTTTTAGAAACAACCTACTGGTGTTTTTGTGCAAGACTAGGGTTCAACTTTGTTCCGGTAAGACGATCTGTTGTATTTTGATCCTAAAACTTCTGTAGATTTGACAGAAAACTGCAGCTGGTAACGTTATCCCAACTACATTTTTTCTGTCTTCTGTGGGTGTTGAAAAATAGACCGTAGCTTTCAGAAGTACATGATACTCATGTTTCGTTGTAACTTTGCTGTTTTCCGCCCCTAAAATTGAGAAAATAATCTGTCAAATTTATTCAAGATTCAAACGGGGGAAGCGAGGAGGGCAGAAGATAACGTAAACAACATCTTGGGCTCATGAGGGGTTTCCCGTGGGTTTCTCTTTTGACAATTATTTAGGTTGTAACCATTTAACATTGAAATGGTTGAAACTACAAGTGCGTTAAGGTTTATTTTCAAGTGTAAAGGTAACTCCATTGTGTTCATTGGTGTAAAGAAACGTTATAATGGTATGCAGGGCGCGGTTGATATATGTACGGTATACTGTAAACCCCTCCGTCTGCCCCTAGGCCGGCCGCCATTCCAACATCTGGTGTTCATCACGGCGGGTTCTACATTTTACGGGGAGGTTCAGTAACTGATGCTTAGACGTGTTTTAATTTAAGGTTTTCTCTTTGTATTTTCGGGCACAACTAGTAGGAACAGAAATATCCCATATCGCTAAAGTTTGACCGGGCGACGTATCTGTATCTGTATCTATATAGCCGCCCTTCGGCGTAACACACCAGCTTCGCAAGCACGCGGTGCAGCAGCAGCTGGTTATATTACACTGAACGATCCGTCACACCTAACTTTTGCACATCTATCTGCAAGCGTTCTTTAAAACTATCCAGAGAAGATGCCCCTACTGTGCTTGGTGATAACAATTTCCAGTTCTGGGAAAATACGAGTTTTTGAACACATCAATCCTAGGTTGGTAACTCTGGTATTTGAAGGCATGACTGTTTCTTGTTCTTTTTTGAGAGGGTATTAGATACTTAGGCCACAGCAAGTAAATTTTATGGATGACATCCTCTGCAGACTGCAAAAATAGTGCGATAGGGCGAAAAAAAAACAAGATGGGTAAAAAAAAAAAGACATGGCTACATTTTCAAAATTAGGCACCATAAAGTTGTGCTAAATGTTGTAACAAGAATTAAAGGGACAAAACATGGTATCAGAGCCAACAAGGCATTCATTCATGTATTCAAGACATGTACTGGTGTGGTAAAAGTGACACTGGTGTGGAAGACTGGCATCACCAACAATTGGTGTCACTTTTACAACTATCCAATAAGTTTCATTTCTACAACTACAGCCCTGGGTACCTCGCAAGTACAGTAGGCTATAATACAACATATTGGCTCATTTTGGTACTTAATCGTCATGTTGACCATCTTACAGAAGAAAAAAATACTTGTTTTGTTTTCTGGAATCAGGCGAAAATTAATGCGCGCGCTGATGTCATCCATAAAATTTACTTGCTGTGGCCCTATCAGTCGGTACGTCCACCAGTTTATTGCTCATTTTGTACATCATGCAAAGTCTGGACATTTTCCTTCTGTCCTCAAGTGACATCCACTGCAGATCTGTTTTCATTTTGGTAACACTAGAATCCCTGTTATAGTTGTTTGTGCAGAATCTGGCAGCTTGGTTCTGTACCCTTTCAAGTTTATCTTTGTCTTTCTTTGTATACGGATCCCATACTGTTGCAGCATATTCAAGGTTAGGTCTTACCAGTGATGTGTATGCAAGTGATTTTACCCTGACTGGGCATGCCCACAAGTTGCGTTTGATCACTCCCAATGTCTGTTTAGCCTTGGTTGTTATTGGACGTCACATAATTCCTCAACTATAGTGTACTTAATTCCTCACCCCGATAGGGATTATCGTTTAAAAACAAAGACAAAATTGTCCCCCGTAATTGTCCCATGTTGCCAACAAGATAATGATGGTGCATATTTCATGACAACTAAAATGTTTGCGAAAAGTTAGTAATTTCCTAATACAATACAGACACACGAGGGTTCCGGTATTTTAGGCTTGTACCTAGTGGGGTATTCTGGCATATGACTCACACACATTCACAGACTTAAAAATTCATGCATTCCTATGGCCAGTATGGATTAAATGTATCTAACTTGATCGTTCCTATTGTCTCTACAGAAGTTGCACAAACTCTAGGAGGATGTCGGCAGCAAGCAGTGCGTGGGGTTTGGGTGACGTCAGGAGAAAGGCGAAAAAGGATTCTTCTGTGCGATCTGTCAGAGAGGAGAAACGCTACAATTGTGAGGAGTGTAACAAGCAGTTCAGTTATCTGGGTAATCTGAAGACTCACATGCGGACTCACACAGGTGAGAAACACTACAGGTGTGAGGAGTGCAGCAAGCAGTTCAGTCAGCTGTGTAATCTTGAAAGACATATGCGGACTCACACAGGGGAGAAACCGTACAACTGTGAGGAGTGCAGCATGCAGTTCAGTCAGCTTGGCAGTCTAAAGAAACACATGCGGACTCAAACGGGGGTGAAACCGTACAAGTGCGAGGAGTGCAGCAAGCAGTTCAGTCAACTGAGTCATCTTGAGGAGCACATGCGGACTCACACAGGGGAGAAACCCTACAGGTGTGAGGAGTGCAGCAAGCAGTTCAGTGTGCTGTGTAATTTGAAGACTCATATACGGACTCACACAGGGGAGAAACCCTACAGGTGTGAGGAGTGCAGTAGGCAGTTCAGTGAGCTGGGTCATTTGAAGAGTCACATGCGGACTCACACAGGGGAGAAACCGTACAGGTGTGAGGAGTGCAGCAGGCAGTTCAACGTGCTGGGTGCTCTGAAAAGACACATGCGGACTCACACAGGGGAGAAACCCTACAAGTGTGAGGAGTGCAGCCTGCAGTTTAGTCAGTCGGG
This sequence comes from Branchiostoma floridae, assembly GCF_000003815.2. NCBI lineage: Eukaryota > Metazoa > Chordata > Leptocardii > Amphioxiformes > Branchiostomatidae > Branchiostoma > Branchiostoma floridae. The sequence continues at coordinate 2,233,377 of NC_049990.1, forward strand.
TGCCATGAGGAGACACATGCGGACTCACACAGGGGAGAAACCCTACAGATGTGAGGAGTGCAGCAGGCAGTTCAGTGAGCTGGGTAATCTTAAGAAACACATGCGGACTCACACAGGGGAAAAGTCATAGATGTGAGGAGTGTAGCAGCCAGTTCCGCGAGCCATGTGGTCTTACCTACGTGCACACGTAATAAACCTTGGGAAAGTGAATTACATAGTTTAGTCAGCCGTTGATCCTGAAGACTTACATCCTTATTATCACGTTATCAGTAAAGTCACTTTAGATTGTGTTGTTGAGGCAACAGCTTTTCTGTTATATTTAAAGATCGTCTGTGTTTGAAGAAGTCAATCTGGATTAGATTTGAACCGTGTTTCGTTAAACAAGAGTTGAACTGTACTTTCCATCACAACCAATTGGACTTACACAAATGTTTCACTTACCAACTCCAAACTTTGTTTAGAAATAAGAAATTCACCACTTCTGTGACGTCACGCTATGCATATGCAGAGACGAGGGCTACCATAGACTTTATGAACTTGTGACCCACTGCTCATTGAATCATGTGTTCTATCTACAAAAAAGGTAGATTGTTCACAAACATTGGACTAGGAAATTACAGCTTTTGATCTAGCATCTTCCACAACTACTAAGGTAATTTTTATTCCACATCAATAGTTAAGTTGGTTGTGGTGTTTTAGGATTTAGTTTCCAAGATGTTAGTTTTGTTGGAAGCATATCTTATTAAGTTAACTTCTTACGGTATAGCTTCTATGATGGTAAATCGTGTTTGATTTTTTTCGAACAAACTAGAACGTAACATTGTTCTTATTAACTAGAGCTTTACAGTGTTTTTTGTCAACTAGAACGTAACATTGTTCTTGTTAACTAGAACTTTACAATGTTTTTGTTAACTAGAACATAACATTGATTTTGTAAATTAGAACGTAACATTGATTGTGTAAACTAGAACTTATTGTTTTGTGTAGTAATAGACGTATAATTAACAGCAGTAAATCAATGTCTGCAAGGCGAAAAGTACATCCTTGAGTAGTTCTTCTTACAACCTAAGAGTAAGATGATGATGGGTGTATTTTTATTTTCCTCATAGAAATAGTATCTCTAAACATAACCTCCTGGCTCTAGTTATGTTACGTGATGTTATATATATATTTTAGGCTAGAAGTTTTAAGGTAGAACAAAAGACTAGTAGAGGTGTTTCACGTTTTATTAGATAAGCTTACTTTTATAACTATCTCTGTTGTTAATTTTGATACTAAGTAGCTATAGTGTTCATTCATCTATTTGTAAACAGGTTGGTAGCTAATTTAGGCTAACAGTTTGAGTTTAGATAGGAGAACAACAAAACGAGAAGAATCAGTAATGCTTTTCTTAGACAAGTTCAGTTTACTAACTCTTATCTATTTTGTTATTGATTTTGATATTTTGCATTTGTTAACTTTTTTTTTTCAAATAAACATTTTGAAACCAAGCATGTATTTTTTTTTCTATTTCACATTGAGTTGTTACTACATGAGAAGTATAGGATATTCAAATTTCACCATCCCAACCATTACAAGGCGAGATATCTAGAACACCAGATATGAAGACCGGAAGTCTTGCTGCAGTGTCTTAGAAAGTCCCTAGGGGCCAATTATAGATCATTTCATTATCCCAACACATGAGGCAGTGTTGATACACTCACGATCTCTGTAAGATTATCCACCAATACTCAATATCACAGAGCCGATCTGTGGCTAGAAGCTTTAATGTGCGTCTACAACGCTCCTGACGGTTGGTAATGTATGCGGACAGTAGTCAGTAGGGATTAAAAACGCCATGCCGTCATAAAACAGACCAAACATTTATAGTTGTGACTGTCGTCCATTTACATCCAACAAGACCGCAACAACACGCTCATAACATCCTACGCTAATTTTAACATATCGAAATTGCAACACCCATTCCCATCATACACCACTGGGAAACAAAATGGCGGCGCCCGTGAACACAGGCTAAACCATACCGCAAACCTGTAATACATGTAATATCATTTCCCAATTTTATCTTGTACGATTGGCTCTTCTAAATTATATCCTCATTCCTACAAGCTCAGCATTCAGCTGAGAGATGTCGCGACAACTATTGGATAACCAGGAGATGATGTTTGACCCAAAACAAAAGATTACTTCCGGGTCACATGACGCTGTCTTCCTGTTTACTCGGAGAGTCGAGAGCGACAGCGGTTTGGAAAAGTTCCCGTCCTTCCGGAGCAAAAATCACAACTTTCGCGGTTTTAGAGACAACCTACTGCAGTTTCTGTGCAAGACTAGGGTTCAAGTCTGTTTAGGTAAGACGATCTGTTGTATATTGACTGTAAAACTTCTGCAGATTTGACAGGAAACTGACGCGTGTCGCGATTTGGTACGGGTCCCGTCAACGTCCTTGCTGTAACTCAGCTCCATTTTCTTGTCTCCTGTGGGTGTTGAAAAATAGACCGATACACATGTTCATTTGTAGCTTTACTGATTTCCGCAACTAAAATGGAGGAACTTTTTTATCACTGTGTATTCAAAATCCACACGGGAAGCAAGACAGAAGACAGAAGATAACGTAAACAAAATTCTTGGGCCCTAAAGGGGTTTATAGATGATTTTTCTTCCACGAATTTTGGCGTTGTAATCGTAAAAACGATTGTAACTGCAGGTGTATATACTTATATTTTACATTTAAAAAGAGTGAGTTTTATAGTGTTCATTGGTGTTAAGAAACGTCTTGCTGGTATGAAGGACGCGGGTTGAGATATGAACGGTATACTGCAAACCCCTCCGTCCGCCCTTGTTCCGAAAACTGTCCATTCCACATCTGGTGTTCATCATGGCGCGTTCCTTACTTTACGGGGAGGTTCAGTAACTATCCCACAGACGTGTTTTCAAATTTAGGGTTTCAAATTCAAGTTTTTCTCCTTATCTTTTTCGAAGACAATTTAATCAGCAAAAAAACTCATTTCGGTGAAGATTGACTGACTGACGCCACATATTTTGCTGAGAAATCGGTAAGAATTTGAGAGATCACCATTTTTCTTTTGTTTCTAGTAACTATTGTAGCTATGAGCTTTCGGTGGCGTATGCCGGTATGGTGTCAAAAGTCATATTCTTTGTTTTTGTCATACTGTTATGCCCGTAAAGAATAGATGTCTGTCCCCTTTCTCACACGTTAATCTCTAGAAACCCGTTTTTCATGACAAAATCCAAGGAAGGCCGCAAAATCCTAAGGGTTAGACTGCAGACCAGGTTCTCGACAGCTCATTTCAGCTTGTAATTTGCAGTGATTTCTGTATATACTTTGGCAATATTCTATTCGTTGCTTCTTTTTTCATGAAAATTCTGTGTCAGTGTCAAATATAAACTAATCTCCAAGCAGATCTTGCGGTGGCATAAGATAGTACCATAAGCTGGGGAAGGAGTTTAGCCGGCAGAGGAGTATTATTTCATCGCAAGATCTGCTCGCCGCTCATTACACCTTACTGAAAAGTATTGCGTACTATATCTAAACTAAGGATGAAGCATGAAGACTATGGATGAATTTACGATGAAGCAACTCTTATCGTTTCTGTTGTCTGTACAGAAGTTGCACAAGATCTAGGAGGATGTCGACAACAAGCGGAGCCCAGAGTTCGGGAGACACCAGGAAAAGGGTGAAAAAGGGTTCCTCTGTGCGATCTGTCAGAGAGGAGAAACGCTACAGGTGTGAGGAGTGCAGCAGGCAGTTCAGTCATCTTGGTAATCTGAAAGCTCACATTAGGACTCACACTGGTGAGAAACCCTACAGGTGTGAGGAGTGCAGCAGGCAGTTTAGTCAGCTGGGTCATCTGAAAAGTCACATCCAAACTCACACATGTGAGAAACCCTACATGTGTGAGAAGTGCAGCAAGCCGTTTAATCAGCTGTGTGATCTGAAGACTCACATGCGGACTCACACAGGTGAGAAACCCTACAAGTGTGAGGAGTGCAGAAGGCAGTTCAGTCAGCTGGGTGATCTGAAGAAACACGTGCGGACTCACACTGGAGAGAAGCCCTACAGGTGTGAGGAGTGCAGCAGGCAGTTTAGTCGGCTGGGTCATCTTAAGAGTCACATACGGACTCACACAGGGGAGAAACCCTACAAGTGTGAGGAGTGTAGCAGGCAGTTCAGTGAGCGGAGATATCTGAAGAGACACATACGGACTCACACAGGGGAGAAGCCCTTTAAGTGTGAGGAGTGCAGCAAGCAGTTCAGTCTGCTGGGTAATCTGAAGAAACACACGCGGACTCACACAAGGGAGAAACCCTACAGGTGTGAGGAGTGCAGCAGGGAGTTCTCTCGGCTGGATACTATGAAGAAACACATGCGGACTCACACAACAGGACTTGTACAAGTGTGAGGAGTTGAGTAAGCATTTCAGTCAGCTTAGTCATCTTGATGGACACAGACTGGGCCACAGTGTTCTCTTACAGGACGCGAGCTGACTCACACAGGTGAGAAACAAGTGTGAGTTGTACTGATAAAGCCAGCAGGTGGGGAAGTGAATCAGATCTGACAGTTAAGTCAGCGGTTGAACCTGAAAAGTTACATACACTGACACGTTGTCAGTAAAGCCAGTTCAGTTCGCGTTTTTGTGTCGCCAGCCTTTTCTGTTATGTGGTCCTTTTTGATCCCATATAAATATTGAAGTTTCTGCATCACTCCTACACAGTTCTCCCTCACGATGCGTTAATACTCTTCACACAAAGAAACACCATCACAAGTGTGCGAGGACACCGCACCGTATCGCGTTTTGATGCCATATAAATATTGAAGTTACCCGTGGTGTTGTACAATGTAGTTTGCAAGATTGTAGGTTTCTTGGATGTGTATCATGTTCAAGTTCATTTCCTGTTGTGTAACTTCTATAGTGGAATATTGCAGATGTTGTATGAATCGTCCCATAGCAAACTAAACGTTAGTTCCAACTAGCACATTTTTGTATCTTTATTGACATCGTTACATACAGTAGCGAGGTATGTCCTAAAAAAAATAGAATTTCGTTTGTTTTGTTTGAAGCGTTTCGTGTGTTGATTTACTACTAAAATTTTACATTTTTTCGGAATAATATGAAATATGAACCGTAGCAAGTTAGTTTCTAAAAGGCTACGAGTGAACTTACAACCTGAGATGATAATAAATCCATTGTTATTTTAATCTTCTAGGAATAGCTACGGTAATTCCTGAGCGTTGAATCTAAGATTCGCAGTTTCAGTGTAGATAAGAGAATTTAAAAACTAGCAGAAGTGTTAAGAATGTTGTAAGATAAGACCAGTTTACCGATTTCTAACTTTCTTTGTTGTTATTATTTATATTTACCTATTTTGTTAGTAGTTGCTTCAGAATAAAAAGTTCGAAAATAAACTTGTAGTTTTTCTTTTAAATTCAATTTGTTAATACTAGTGTATTAGAGTAGTGATGACACGAAGAAGAAGAAGAAGTGTATGAGAAATATACAAGAAAGTCCCATTTATTTATCATCCCAACCATAATAACAGGAGATATCTAGCACACGAAGTACCAAGGCCGGAAGTTCTGCTTGGTTATCTTTGAAAGTCACTTGGGGCTAATCATCTGAATATTTCATTTCCCCAAAATCTGAATAATGTTATAATACACACGATCTCTGTAGGATTATCCACAAATACTCATTATCACAGAACCGGTCTGTGGTTAGAAGCTTTAATGTTAGTCTATGTGCGTCTATAACGCTACTGACGGTTGGTATTGTATGCGGACAGTAGTCGGTAGGGATTAAAAACGCCATGACACCATAAAACAGACCAAACATTTATCGTTGTGACTGGCGTCCCTTTATATCCGACAAGACCGCAATGACACGCTCATAACATTGCACGCTGATATAACACATCGAAATTGCGACACCACTTCCCATCATACACTACTGGGAACCAAAATGGCGGCGCCCGTGGACGCAGGCTAAACCATAACGGTACCTGTAATATATCTAATATTATTTCTCAGGTTATACAATTTGCTCTTCTAAATTATATCCTCATTACCACAATCTCATTATCAGCTGAGCGATGTCGCGACAACTATTGGATAACCAGGAGATGATGTTTGACCCAAAACAAAAGATTACTTCCGGGTCACATGACGCCGTCTTCCTGTTTACTCGGCGAGTCGAGAGTGACGGCGGTTTGAAAAAGTTCCCGTCCTTCCGGAGCAAAAATCACAAAATAAGCGGCTTTAGAGACAACCTACTGGTGTTTGTGTGCAAAACTAGGGTTCAAGTTTGGTCCGGTAAGACGACCTGTTGTATTTTCACTCTATAATATCTGTAGATTTGACAGAAAACTGTCTCAATAGCATAATTTATGGATATTTAATTATAAATGTTCAACTAAGATGTGTTTGATATTAAAGATATATGAAACGAAGTTTAGTTTAGAAAGAAAATCTTAAAATCCCATTGTTTAAACCAAAATTAGTGATTTTTGTAAAATTTGCCTTTCAGAAACCCGTTGTCATGGCAACACGAAAAATCATAAACTTACCCAATCTGTTTTTTTAATTGTTGCCAACAATATTTTAGGAAAACTCACCAAGTTTGGTTGTTCTAGCACAAACCGTTTTGGAGATATAGGAGGTCAAAGTTGGTGCGGGCACTTTTAGCCTCCCCCCCCCCCCCCAGTCTGGATAGGGTTAACGTTGGTAATGTATGCGGACAGTAGTCAGTAGGGATTAAAAAACGCCATGACACCATAAAACAGACCAAAAACGTATCGTTGTGGCTGCCGTCCCTTTATCACACAAGACCGAAACGACACGCTCATAACATTCCACGGAAATATGAACATATCGAAATTGCAACACCACTTCCCATCATACACCATTGGGAAACAAAATGGCGGCGCCCATAGGCGCAGGCTAAACCATATCACAAACCTGTAATACATGTAATATAAGTTCTCAAGTTATACAATTGGATCTTCTAAATTATATCTTCAGTAAAACAATCTTAGCATTCAGCTGAGCGATGTCGCGACAACTATTGGGTAACCAGGAGATGATGTTTGACCCAAAGCAAAAGATTACTTCCGGGTCACATAACGCCGCCTTCCTGTTTACTCGGAGAGTCGACAGCGACAGCAGTTCGGAACAGTTCCCGTCATTCCGGAGCAAAAATCACAACTTTCGCGGCTTTAGAGACAACTTACTGGAGTTTGTGTGGAAGACTAGGGTTCAAGTTTGTTCAGGTAAGACGATCTGTTGTATTTTGACCCCAAAAACTCTAGATATGACAGAAAACTGAAGCGTACAAGTATCGTGATTTTGGTAGGGGTCCCGTCAACTGGGAACTCAAATCCATTTTTCTGTCTTCTGTGGGTGTTGATAAAACAAACCAGCCTACAGAAGGATTTGATATGCATGCTCCTTTTTTTAGCTTTGCTGTTTCCGCACCTAAAATGGATGAAATTTTCTATCATTATGTTTTTTCAAAATTCACACGGGGAAGCGAGGAGGTAAACAAAAGACAACGTTAACAACATATGGAGCCGTGAGGGGTTCACCGAGGGTTTTTCTTTTAACAATTGCTTGGGTTGTACCGTTGTATCCACCAAACAAAATGTTTGTTTAGGTATATGTACAATTGCAGGATCAATTTTCAAGTGTCTTTATTGATGTAGAAAAGGTTTATTGGTATGCAAGGCGCAATTGATATATGTACGGTATACTGTAAACCCCTCTGCCCGCCCCTGGGTCGGAAAATTTCCGCTATCATGGCGTGTTCCTTTTTTTACGGGGAGGTTCAGTAACTGATGCTTGGACGTGTTTTCAGATTTTCTCATTCAGTGACTACATAATACAAAGTTAGTTTACCGAGAAATTTATAAGAATTCGAGAGATTCGGTCACCATTTATTTGTTTTCATTGTAGCTACAAGCGTGAGGTGGCGTCTAGCGTCAATAGTCGCACTCCTTTGTTTTTGTCCTATTGTCATGTTTGTGAACAATAGATGTTGGCCCTTTCGCATTCGTTCATCTCATTAATAAAAACGTTTTTCATGACAAAATACATGTAGAAGGAAGACCGCGAAATCCGAAGGGCCAGACTGCAGACCAGGTTCTCGCCAGCGCATTTGAGCTTGTAAGGACATCTGCCCTGTGATTTGCCTTGATTTCAATCTCATTAAGCCGTTTTTTTACTGACAAAATCCGTTTTTCAACGCGAAATCCAAAGGGTCTGGCTGCAGGCCAGGTTCTCGCCAGCGCATTTATCTTGTAATTTGCAGTGATTTCAGCGAATTCTATTCGGTGTTCAGTTTTTTTTCAAAAAATAAAATTCTGTATCAGTGGCAAAAATAAACCCCATTTTTGCAGCTCGCTACGCCTAACTGTAAAATTCATGCGGACTATGGATGAACTAGCATTAAGCATCTCTGACTTGATCGTTCATATTGCCTCTACAGAAAGTGCACAAGATCTTAGAAAATGGCAACAACAAGCAGTGTCCAGGGTTTGGGTGACGTCAGGGGAAAGCTGAAAAAGGATTCTTCAGTGCGATCTAACAAAGAGGAGAAACGCTACAGCTGTGAGGAGTGCAGCAGGCAGTTCAGTCGATTGGGTGATCTGAAAACACACATGCGGACTCACACAGGGGAGAAACCCTACAGGTGTGAGGAGTGCAGCAAGCAGTTCAGTAAGCTTGGGAATCTGAAGACTCACATGCGGACCCACACAGGGGAGAAACCCTACAGTTGTGGGGAGTGTAGCAAGCAGTTCAGTCAGCAGGGTGATCTGAAGAAACACATGCGGACTCACACAGGTGAGAAACCTTACAAATGTGAGGAGTGCAGCAGGCAGTTTAGTGTGCTGCATAATCTGGAAAAACATGTGCGGACACACACCGGTGAGAAGCCTTACAGGTGTGAGGAGTGCAGCAGGCGATTCAGTGAACTGGTTACTCTGAAAAGACACATGCGGACTCACACAGGGGAGAAACCCTACCGTTGTGAGGAGTGCAGCAGACAGTTCAGTCAGCTGGGTGCTATGAACACCCACATGCAGACTCACACAGGGGAGAAACCCTACAGGTGTGAGGAGTGCGGCAAGCAGTTCAGTCGGCTGGATACTCTGAAGATTCACGTGCGGACACACACAGGGGAGAAACCTTACAAATGTGAGGAGTGCGGTAGGCAGTTCAGTGAGCTGGGTTCCCTTAAGAAACACATGCGGATTTACACAGGGGAGAAACCCTACAGGTGTGAGGAATGCAGCAGGCAGTTCAGTCAGTTGGGTTATCTGAAGAGTCACATGCGGACACACAGAGGGGAGAAAGCCTAGTCAAAGGTTCACCGGACAGTTCAGCAAGCCAGTTTACCTTACCTGTGTGCACGCGTAATGAACCCTGCAGATGCGAAAGTGAATCATACAGTTCATTTAGCTGTTGACCCTGAAGACTTAAATGCCTTATCAGCACGTTATCAGTAAAGTCACTTCAGTTTGTGTTGTTGAGGCAACAGCTTTTCTGTTGTCTTGAAAGTTCGTCTGTGTTTGAAGAAGTCATTCTAGATTAGATTTGAACTGGTTTTGTTAATCAAGAGTTTAAATGTTGTTTCCAACACAAACAATTGGACTTATCCAAACTTTGAACTCTTGATAGTATCGTTAGTCTTGTGTATTAATATTGTCTATTTGTGGCATATCATAAGCGGTGGATTGCTCATTTCATAACAAAGGCTTGAGTTTGACAGTTGAAAATTTGGGTAAGTCCAAGTTTGTCTTAGAAATGACAATTCAGCATTTCCCCTTCATTGCAGTAGTTTTAATTCCACATAAATAGTTAGGTGTGGTTTTGTAGAAGTTAGTTTCTAAGATGTTAGTTTTGTTAAAAACGTATACTATTCAAGTTGATCCTGTCTTTTGACTTTTGTGAAGTAGTTTTGTTAAAGTTTTAACTTAACATTTTTTTTAAATCTAGAATCAAGGACGTTATGTATAGTCCTTGCTAGAACCTAACATGCTGTTAGGTATAACTAAAGATTGTTTTTGTACCTTCATTGATAAATGAGGAACAGTTGCAAGTTAATGAGTACATGGGGGAAGGCGTTTTTTTCTTTACGAGTAAACTTACAACCAGCGATGATGATAAATGTACTATTTTCCTGTTCTTCTAGGAATAGTAGCTTTAGCTTTGTTTCTTTATATATTTCAGGCTTGTAGTTTGGATTTAAATGGGATAAGACTAGTAGAACTGCTAAGAATTTAGTTAGATAAGTTCACTTTACTGTTAAGTAACTATCTCTGTTATAGATTTGTTCTAGTTTGCATTTATCAATTATATTCACAGTTACTTTCAAATAAACAGTTATAAGCCAAGCATGTAGTTTTTCTTTCACACTTCAAATAAACATAAGCCAAGTTTTTATTTTACATTGAATAAATCTCATGAGTACATGAGAAGCATAGGAAATATACATTTACTTATCATTAAAACCATTAGAACACAAGGTATTTGTCGTAGAAGATACAAAGACCGGAAGTCCTGCTGTATTACCTTTGAAAGTCACTGGATTTTCTGATTCTTTCATTCTCCCAACACCACATTAGTGTTAAATAGACACACAATCCCTGCAGTATGTTCCGCCTATACCAGATATCACAGAGCCGGGGTGTGGCTAGAATCTTTAATGTCCATCCACGCTACAACAATCATGAGAGTTATACAATGGGTTCTGCATTAAGCTAAGCAGAAGTTCGGCTCCGGCTATGATTATGGGGAAAACATTATTTCCAAGACAAAGAAAGGGGGACAAAATAGAAAACCTAACAAAATACGCCTAAAAATACGTCAAAAACAGTCTTAGCCGAACCTCTGCTTGAAGAATGCAATGTCGCGACATATTCATATATGGCCTCCTTTGGTCAATATTGACCACGGTAAAATCCTAATCGATATCAGCCCTATAACGTCGACTGTGGCTAAACAGTCCAATACGAGAATGACAGTCCCTGCCGCATATCGCGACAACTATTGAGTAATCAGGAGAGGCTGTCTAACCCCTGACAGGAGAATACTTCCGGGTCATCTTCGCCGCGGCTTCCTGTTTACTCGAGGTGTCGAGGTCGACAGCGGTTTGGAAAAGTTCCCGTCCTTCCGGAGCAAAAAACACAACTTTCGCGGCTTTAGAGACAACCTACTGGTGTTTGTGTGCAAGGCTAGGGTTCCAGTTTGTGCAGGTAAGATGATCGGTTCTGTTTTGACTCTAAAATGTCTGTAAATCTTTTAGAGAAAACTGAATAATTTGAAGCGTGTCGTGATTTTGGTAGGGGTCCCGTCAACTGTCTTCTGTGGGTGTTAAAAAATAGACCAAAGCCTGCAGAAGGAAGTGATACACACGTTTCTTTGAAGCGCTTGGCTGTTTTTCGCAAGTAGAATTTGGGTGAAATTTTCCATCAATGTTTATGTTTAAGAAGACGGAAAATTACGTAAACAAAATTCTTGGGCCCTTAAGGGGTTTATAGGTGATTTCTTTAACTTTTAAGCAAGGATCGAGGAGAAAGGTTGAAGATATAAACGTAAACAAATTTTGAGGCCGTTGAAGGGTTTATAGATGATCATTCTTTTATAATTCTTTTGTTATAATCGTTTGAAATGTTTTACCGGTATGCAGACCGCAGTTGATACATGTACGGTATACTGTAAACCCCTCCGCCCGCCCCTGGACCGAAATCTTCCAGCCATTTCTGACATCTGGTGTTCATTATAGCGTGTTCCACATTTTACGGGGAGGTTCAGTAACTGATGCTTGGGTGTGTTTTCAAATTTAGAGTTTTCTCTTTGCACATTCGGGGACAACTTGTAATTTCTGTAACAAACAAAAAATCCAAAATCCGTTTTTGGTGAAGTTTGACCGAGTAATTTCACACATTTTACCGAGAAATTGCTACAAATTCGGGAGAATCTCCATTTCTTTGTTTTCATTGTACTGTAGCTACGGAAGGGGTACGGCGTGTAGCGTCAGAAATCACACAACTTTGTGTTATCCTATTGTTATGCTCGTAAATAATAGCGCAGTTTCAGTTTCTTTCGCGTACGTTAATCAGATTGAATACCTTTTTTGCATTTTGCGACTTGCAGTCGCAAAATGCCTTCTATCCATAGTAGTCGCCGTTGTGATGGGGTGATGGAGTGATGTTGAGATGAACGGACCTGTTCAATCCATGCCAAACATTTCTATACCTGTTAAAACAGGCGTTTCTTCAACATGTTCGCACTGGCGCAGTGGTTAGAGTTTACGCATTCTAAACCAATGCACCCGGTTCGAATCCGTGGAGGTAGATTTTTTTTTCTTTTTTACATCCATTAAAATACTAATTTTTACATCCATTTGGCCACACCAATTTATTTCTTTGGTTAACGGATTCGCCGCTTTGGTTACTTGCCGAATAGAAATAAAAATTAAAAGCAAACCCACTTAAATATGCCCGCTACAGAGCTCACTCATCAACAGGCAGTGTAGTGAAATTGCTGCAGTTCACGCAAATTTTAACAGGTGGCGTCTAGATCTAGATTCAGGCACATATGTGAATCTCTCCATGCGCCAATATCAGGTTTAGTTACTCTGTTCTATTTATATGACATTCTAATAACTAGAAAAAAACGTTCACACACGCAAACATTGGCAAAATGCCAGCTTTTTTAAAAGCACTTGTTTAAATAAAAACGAAGTCCGCTACATTGTACAGATGCATATCCAAAGCGTCAGACCAGTCATTTCATCCCCCCCCCCCCTTTGCTGTTATTTGCCGTGATTTGTGTCCGAATTCGGTATTCTCAAAGCAGATGCTATGGTGGGATACGATAATATCTTTTATATCATACCTGTGACGCGAAAACGTTCGATATAGGTGTTCCGGACCGTGTGATACAAAGCCGTATCACACATGCTTCGAAGTTAGCCTCCATAGCAGGCTCTCTATGGCGCCGGCAGTCAGAAAAGGCCAGCAATCAGCGACCCAGTACAAAAAGAAATGGCCAGCAAAAGTGTACTATGAGCCAACAAAGGCCATAGAGAGCCTGCTATGGAGGCCACTTCGAAGTTGTATCACACACGTTCCCATCGAATAATTTGAAATACTCTAGATCTGAACACGCAGAGTGTAGCGCGGTCGAAAATTAGAATACCTAAGTCGGACGTCGGAACATTGCAGTTGCAGCAATTTTTGTTCGAGAGCAGCAAAATTTTCTCAACTTCTGGTGTATTTTTAATCGAAATATGTGTTTTCTCAGGTTGGCATGATATGAATAGAATATAACACGGTGTCGCGGGTCGGGCTGATACTTCGGTTTATACGGAATACACCGTGTTGTATTCTATACATACTGACTGGAGGAGTCTAACCGGCCCTCTTGGAGCTTACGAGGCAGAATTATTTTCGTTGCCTTTTTTTCTAAGAAAATGTTGCTCCTGTGGCAAAGACAACCCTTACTTCCGCCCCTCACCACGCCTTACTGAAAATTTTATGCCTTGCGGACAAAACAGCTATGAATGAAACATTTCTAACATGACCATTCCTCGATTGTCTCTACAGAAAGTGCAACAGATCTAGGAGGATGTCGGCAACAAGCAGTGCCAAGAGTTTGGGTGACGTCAGAATAAAGGCGAAAAGGGATTCTTCTGAGCGATCTGTCAGAGAGGAGAAACGCTACAGGTGTGAGGAGTGCAGCAGGCAGTTCGGTAAGCTGTGTAATCTGAAGGCTCACATGCGGACTCACACAGGGGAGAAACCCTACAAGTGTGAGGAGTGCAGCTGGCAGTTCAGTCAGCTGGGTGCTCTGAAGAGTCACATGCGGACTCACACAGGGGAGAAACCCTACCAGTGTGAAGAGTGCAACAGGCAGTTCAGTCGGCAGAGTGATCTGAAGACTCACGTGCGGACTCACACAGGAGAGAAACCCTTTAAATGTGAGGAGTGCAACAGGAAGTTTAGTCGGCTGGATAGTCTGAAGAAACACTTGCGGACTCACACAGGGGAGAAACCCTACAGGTGTAAGGAGTGCAGCAAGCAGTTCAGTCAGCTGGGTGATCTGAAGAGACACATGCTGACCCACACAGGGGAGAAACCCTACAAGTGTGAGGAGTGCAGTAGACAGTTTAGTGTGCTGAATAGTCTGAAGAGTCACATGCGCACTCACACAGGTGAGAAACCGTACAGCTGTGAGGAGTGCAGCAGGCAGTTCAGTTATCCGGGCAGTCTAGAGAGACACAAGAGGACTCACACAGGTGAGAAACCCTACAGGTGTGAGGTGTGCAGCAGACAGTTCGGTGAGTCGGGTGCTCTGACGAAACACATGCGGACTCACACAGGGGAGAAACCCTACATGTGTGAGGAGTGCAGCAAGCAGTTCAGTGAGCTGGTTAATCTGAAGAGACATATGCGGACTCACACAGGGGAGAAACCCTACCGGTGTGAGGAGTGCAGCAAGCAGTTCAGTCAGCCAGGTGAACTGAAGACTCACATGCGGACTCACACAGGTGAGAAACCCTACACGTGTGAGGAGTGCAGCAAGCAGTTCAGTCGACTGGATTCTCTGAAAAAACACATGCGGACTCATACAGGGGAGAAACCCTACAGGTGTGAGGTGTGTAGCAGAAAGTTCAGTCAGCTGGGAAATCTCAAGACTCACATGCGGACTCACAGGGAAAACTCAAAGATGTGAGGAGACCCGAGTGCAGCAGCCAGTTGAGTGAGTCAGGTGATCTAACTCATGTGCACACGTAGTGATGGTGCGAAAGCGAAACAGACAATTCGGTCATAGTTGATCATAGTTTGTGTTGTTGGGGCAACAGCTTTTCTATTATCTGTGTTGGACGTCATTCTGGATTAGATTTGAACTGGATTTTGTTAACCAAGAGTTGAACTGTACTTTCCAACACAAGCAATTGGGTTGAAACAAATTTTCGACGGACTAACCCCAGACTTATTAATGAATGAACAACTTACTGCTTCTGTGACGTCATGCTGTGTAGAGACAGAGACGGTGGCTGCCATAAACTTTCCACTCATTGAAGTTCCCTTAGTCATGTGTTCTATTTTTGACGACACATAAGCTTTGAACTGCTCATCTCATAACAAGAGCTTGAGTTTGACCGTTGAAAATTTTTTGTGCTAGAAATTAGAGTTGGGCATTTTTCCTGTTATTGAAGTAGTTATGATTCCACATGAATACTTGGTTGTGGTTTTATAGAAGTAAGTTTCTAAGATGTTAGTTTTGTTGGAAACTTTTTACCATTCAAGTTGGTTTCCTGACATTTGAATTCAATGATCTTCTTCACAGAACAACTTAGCATTGTTTTTGTGATGTAGAACATAACATTGTTTTCGCTAAGTGGAACTTAACGTTGTTGGTTTTAATCTAGAAGTTAACATTGTTTTTGTAAGCTATAACTAAACATTGCTTTTGTAAGCTATAACTAAACATTGTTTTTGTATCTTCATTGCCAAATGAGGAACAGTAGCAATTAATGAGTACAAGGGGAAGGAGTTCCTCCTTTACGAGTGAACTTACAACCAGAGATGATGATAAATGTATTATTTTCCTATTCGTGTAGGAATAGTAGCTCTAGCTATGTTTCTTCATATATTTTAGGGTTGTGGTTTGAATTTTCATATATATTTTAGGCTTGTAGTTTGAATTTAGATGGGATAAAAACAAACTGGTAACATGTTTATATTTACTGACATAAGTTCACTTTACTGATTAGTAACTATCTTTGTTATTGATTTTTGATAGTTAACATT
>NC_049990.1:2254571-2258780 GCF_000003815.2 Branchiostoma floridae
GAACAGACACAAGCACACACAAAAAGCAGGCAGACACACACACACACAGATACACACTCAACGGACAAGGACATACACATACAAAGGCATACATATAAATGCACACATACACAGTACACGCGCGCGCACACACACACACACATACGTGCGCACACATACACATACACACACACACACACACATATACATTCACACGCAAATACATACAAACAGATACAGACCAACACACATACATCGGAAACATAATCTTCTTGGCGAAAGGAATAACTATCTTACTACGCACATCTTTACATAATCGTCCATATTGTCTCTACAGAAGTTGCACAAGATCTAGGACGATGTCGACAACAAGCAGTGCCCAGAGTTTGGATGACGCCAGGAGAAAGACGAAAAAGAATTCTTCTGTGCGATCTCTTAGAGAGGAGAAACGCTACAGGTGTGAGGAGTGCAACAAGCAGTTTCGTGAGTTGGGTGCTCTGAAGAAACATATGCGGACTCACACAGGGGAGAAACCGTACAGGTGTGAGGAGTGCAGCAGGCAGTTTGGTCGGCAAGATAGTCTGAAAAGACATGTGCGGACTCACACAGGTGACAAACCTTACAGGTGTGAGGAGTGCAGCAGGCAGTTCAGTCGGATGAGTCATCTTGAGGAACACATGCGGACTCACACAGGGGAGAAACCCTACAGGTGTGAGGAGTGCAGCAGGCAGTTTAGTCGGCTGGCTACTCTTAAGAGTCACATACGGACTCACACAGGGGAGAAACCCTACAAGTGTGAGGAGTGTAGCAGGCAGTTCAGTGAGTGGAGAGATCTGAAGAGACACATGCGAACTCACACAGGGGAGAAGCCCTACAAGTGTGAGGAGTGCACCAAGCAGTTCAGTCAGCTGGGGAATCTGAAGGCTCACATGCGGACTCACACAGGGGAGAAACCCCAACGGTGTGAGGAGTGCAGCAGGCAGTTTAGTCAGCTGAGTGATCTGAAGAAACACATGCGGACTCACACAGGCGAGAAACCCTACAGGTGTGAGGAGTGTACCAGGCAGTTCACTCGGCTGGATAGTCTGAAGAAACACATGGAAACTCACACAACAGAACGTGTACAAGTGTGAGGAGTTAAGCAAGTATTTCAGTCAGCTTGGTCGTACGAGACACAAACTGACTTACACAGGTGACAAACAGGTGTGAGGAGTACTAATGAAGCCAGCAGGTGGGGAAGTGAATCAGATCTGACAGTTTAGTCAGCAGTTGAACCTGAAAAGTTACATGCACAGACACGTTGTCAGTAAAGCCAGTTTACTTCGTGTTTTTGAATCGCCAGCCTTTTTTGATCCCTTGTAATTATATAAATAGTGAAGTTCAGTTACCCATTTTATTCTAGAATTAGTTTCCAAGCTGGTAGTGTTGTTGGATGTGTATCATGTTCAAGTTCATTTCCTGTTTTGTAACTTCTATGATGGAATATTGTAGATCTTTTTTCATTGTTTCGTAACAAACTAGAAGTCAACTACAACTAGCGCGTTTTTGCATCTTTATTGACATATTTATATACTTAGCAAGGAAAAAAGTAGGGTTTTGTTTCTAACATATTGTTGAATGAGCATCGTGTTTGAATTTAATTCCTATAAGTTGACTTTTACGATGGTAAATTCATGTTTCTTTGTTTTGATTATTTTGTAGCAAACTTACTAATAGAACTTAACATTGTTTTTGTACCTTATTGACATATTTACCGTTGCAAGTTAATGTCTTAAAGGTAAAGAGTACCTCCTTTACGATTGAACTTGCAAGCTGAGATGATAATAAATCCATTGTTATTGTACCCTTCTAGGATTAGCTATGTTTCTTAACGTTGATTTTAGACTCGCAGTTTCAGTTTAGATTAGAGATCAATAAAACAACTATGAGAAGTTAAAATAATTTTGTAAGATATTAAAGTTTACTAATCGGTTACTGTCTTTGTTGTTAATTTTTATAGTTATCCGTTTTGTTAATAGTTGCTTTAGAATAAACAGTTCGAAAATGAACATGTTGTTTTTCTTTCACCTTAATGTTAAGTAAATGGGAATTTCAAATACTTGAATATGTTATCATCCCAACCCTTAGAATCCGAGATATCTACAACATGAGATACCGAGACCGGAAGTCCTGCTGCATTATCTTTGAAAGTCACTAGATTTTTTAACTATTTATTTCATTTTCCTAGCACTACGTCATTGTTAAATAAATACACACAATCTCTGTACTATGGCCCACTAATACCCGATATCAAATAGCCGGGCTAGAATCTCCAATGTGCGTCCACGCTGCTACAATTATTAGGGGGAAAACATTATTTTCAAGACACAAAGAACGGGGGACAAAATAGAAAGACTAACAAAAAACTAGAAATACGTCAAAAACAGTCTGAGCCGAACCTCTGCTTGAAGAAGGCAATATCGCCAAATGTCTTCCTTCGGTCAATATTGACCATGGTAAAATCCTAATTGATATCAGCCCTACAACGTCGACTGTGGCTAAACAGTCCGATACGAGAATGACAGTCCCTGCCACATATCGCGACAACTGTTGAGTAATCAGGAACTGATGTCTGACCGATGAGCATAAAATACTTCCGGGTCATTTTCGCGGCGGCTTCCTGTTTACTCGGGGAGTCGAGAGCGACAGTGGTGTGGAAAAGTTCCCGTCCTTCCGAAGCTCAAAATCACGACTTTCGCGGCTTTAGGAACAACCTTCTGGTGTTTCTGTGCAAGACTAGGGTTCAACTTTGTTCAGGTAAGACGATCTGTTGTGTTTTGACCCTAAAATCTGTAGATTTGACAGAAAACAGCGAGCTCCATTTTTTCTGCCTTCTGTTGAAAAATAGACCATAGTCATCGATAAATATGTTCCTTTGTAGCTTTGTTTCATACAAAGCTTTGTCTGTAGCTTTGCTGTTTTCCTCACCTAAAATAGAGGAACTTTTTGTCACACTGTTTATTCAATTCACACGGGGAAGCGAGGAGAAGGGCAGGAAATAACGTAAACAACCTGTCGGGGCCCTGTAGGGGTTTACCGAGGGTCTTTCTTTCAAGAATGTTTTAGGTTGTAACCTTAAAAACGGGCGAAACTGTGTGTTTAGATGTGTTTCAAGTATAGGGTCAATGTTCAAGTGTCTACTGGTGTTAAGAAACGTTTCACTGGTATGAAGGGCGCAGTCGATACAATTAGGGTATACTGCAAACCCCACCTTGCACCCCCGGGCCGAAACTCCCCGCCATTCTAACATCTGGTGTCCATCATGGCGTGTTCGATTTTTCACGGGGAGATTCAGTAACTGATGCTTGGACGTGTTTCCAAATTTAGCGTTTTCTCTTTGCACATTCCGGGACAACGTGGAATTAAAAAAGAATATCAAATTTCGCTGAAGTTTGACCGAGTGATGTCACACATATTGCAGAGAAATTGATCAGAATTCGAGAGATTAACAAGTTCTTTGTTTTAACTGTAGCTACAAGCGTGAGGTGGCGTCTAGCGTCAAGAGTCACACTCCTAAATGTTTTTGTCCTAATGTTGTACTTTTGATGTCGGTCTCTTTCGAATACTATAGTACGTTCATCTCATAAATCCGTTTTTGATGACAAATTGAAGAAAGACCGCGAACTCCAACGGGCCAGACTGCAAAACATTTATTTGCAATGATTTCTGTGTGCAATTTGGCAGAATTTTAATCGTTGCTTCCCTTTTCCATAAAAATCCTGTGTCAATGGTAAAAATAAACTGCTTTTTTTCCGCTTGCAACGCCGCATCTCTTACTCTATTATTCATATTTTCTCTACAGAAATTGCACCGGTATGGATGAAATATATCAAACTTTATCGATCCTATTGTCACTACAGAAGTTGCACCAGATCTAGGAGGATGTCAACAACAGGCAGTGCCCAGAGTTTGGGTGACGTCAACAGAAAGGCAAAAAAGGATTCTTCTGTGCGATCTCTTAGAGAGGAGAAACGCTACAGGTGTGAGGAGTGCAGCAAGAAGTTCAGTCATCTGGGTAATCTAAAGGCTCACGTGCGGACTCACACAGGTGAGAAACCCTATAAATGTGAGGAGTGCAGCAAGCAGTTTAGTCAGCTGGGTCATCTTAAGGAACACATGCGAACTCACACAGGTGAGAAATCCCTACGCTGTGAAGAGTGCAACAGGCAGTTCAGTCAGCTGGATTCTCTG
>NC_049990.1:2258997-2311393 GCF_000003815.2 Branchiostoma floridae
AGTGCAGCAGGCAGTTCAGTCAGTTCTGTAATCTGAAGAAACACATGCGGACTCACACAGGAGACAAACCCTACAGGTGTGAGGAGTGCAGCAGGCAGTTCAGTCGGCTGGATGAGCTTAGAAAACATATGCATACTCACACAGGGGAGAAACCCTACAGGTGTGAGGAGTGCAGCAGGCAGTTCAGTCAGCTGGGTCATCTGAAGACTCACATTCGGTCTCACACAGGGGAGAAACCCTACAGGTGTGAGGAGTGCAGCAGGCAGTTTGGTCGACCGGATTCTCTGAATACTCACATGCGGACTCACACAGGTGAGAAACCCTACACGTGTGAGGAGTGCAGCAAGCAGTTTAGCAAGCTTGGTCATCTGAAGAGTCACATGCGGACTCACACAGGTGAGAAACCCTACATGTGTGAGGAGTGCAGCAGGCAGTTTAGTCAGCTTGGTGCTCTGAAGACTCACATGAGATCTCACACAGGGGAAAAACCCTACAAGTGTGAGGAGTGCAGCAAGCAGTTCAGTCAGCTGGGTGAGCTGAAAAAACACATGCGGACTCACACAGGAGAAAAACCCTATAAATGTGAGAAGTGCAGCAAACAGTTTTGTCAGCAGGGTCCTCTGAAAACGCACATGCGGACACACACTGGAGAGAAACCGTACAAGTGTGAGGACTGCAGCAAGCAGTTTAGTCAGAAGAGTAATCTGAAGAGCCACATGCGGACTCACACAGGTGAGAAACCTTACAGGTGTGAGGAGTGCAGTAGGCAGTTCAGTGAGCTGGGTAGTCTAACAAAACATATGCGGACTCACACCGGTGAGAAGCCATACAAGTGTGAGGAGTGCAACAAGCAGTTCAGTCATCTGGGTCATCTGAAGACACACATGCGGACTCACACAGGTGAGAAACCCTACAGGTGTGAGAAGTGTAGCAGGCAGTTTAGTGAGCTGGGTAATCTGAAGGCTCACGTGCGGACTCACACAGGGGAGAAACCCTACAGATGCGATGAGTGCAGCAGACAGTTCGGTGTGCTGGGCGATCTAAAGAAACACATGCGGACTCACACAGGAGAGAAACCCTACGGTTGTGAGGCGTGCAGCAGGCAGTTCAGTCGTCTGGATTATCTGAAGAAACACCTGCGGACTCACACTCGGGAAAACTTAATGGTGTGAGGAGTGCAGCAAGCAGTTCAGCATAAAGGGTTCGAAAGTGAATCAGACAGTTAAGCCAGCTGATGATCGTGAAGACTTACATGCCTTTTAGCACGTTATCAGTAAAGTCACCTCAGTTTGTGTTTTTTGAGGCAACAACTTTTCTGTTTTTGGAAAGTTTATTTGTGTTGAAAGAAGTCGTTCAGGATTAGATTTGAACTGCGTTTTGTGCGATTTGTTAATCAATAGATGAACAGTACTTTCTAATGCAACCAATTTGAATTACCAACATCTTCAACGGAGTAACTCTTGTTGTAGTCCCAGCATCTTGTTCAGGCAATCGCCGCATTCAAGTAGTTTAAATTCACATGTTTCTGGTGTTATAAAATTTAGTTTCTAAGATGTGAGAAGCATAGTGTGTTCAAGTTGACTTCTTACGGTATAAGCTCTATTATGATAAATAGTGTTTAGTTTTTCAAACTTAACATTGTTTTGTTAACTAGAAAGTGACATTGATAGTCTTTAACATACAATCAACGGCAAAAGTTAATGTCTGCACGGAGAATAGTACCTCATTCAGGAGTGAAGTTTATTCCTCTTCTTTTAATAATACGTCTACTTATGTTCCGTAACCATATATATTTCAGGCTTCTAGTTTTAGTTAAGGGAAGAGAACGACTTGTAGAAATGTTTTGAATTTTGTTAGATAAGTTCACTCTGATAAGTCTTAACGATCTTGTTAATGTTTGTTAGTTTGCTTTCATGTCTTTGTAAACAGGTTGGTAGACTCACGGTTTGAGTTCAGTTAGGATAACAATAAAACGAGAAGAACCAGTTTTGCTTTTCTTAACAAGTTCAGTTTAATAACTAGTGGCTATCTTCGTTGTTGACTTTGATGTTTTGCATTTACCTATTTTGTTAACGTTTTATTTTGAATAAACGATTTGAAACCAAGCATGTAGTTTTTATTTTACATTGCATTTGTTACCACATGAGAAGTATAGGAAATTCACATTTACTTATCGCCTCTACCAAACATTAAAAGGCGAGATTTCTAGAACACCAGATATGAAGACCGGAAATCCTGCTGCAGTTTCTTTAAAAGTCACTAGGGGCCAATTATAGATCATTTCATAATCCCAACACATGAGGCAGTGTTGATACACTCACGATCTCTGTAGTATCATCCACCAATACCCAATATCACAGAGCCGATCTGTGGCTAGAAGTTTTAATGTGCGTCTACAACGCTCCTGACGGTTGGTAATGTTAATCTCGAACCAGATTCAAGGTGCGTAATGTATAGTGTCAAACTTCCCGGATCTTATGGCACCGTAGGATCTGCTTGGAGATTAGGTAATGTATGCGGACAGTATCCAGTAGGGATTAAAAACGACACCATAAAACTGACCAATCATTTATCGTTGTGGCTGCCGTCCCTTTGTATCCGACAAGACCGCAACGACACGCTCATATCATTAATTCCACGTCAATATTAACATATTGAAGTTGCAATTCCCATCATACATCACTGGGAAACAAAATGGCGGCGCCCGTGGACGCAGGCTAAACCAAATCGCAAACCTGTAATACAAGTAATATTAGTTCTCAAGCTATACAATTGGCTCTTCTAAATTATATCCTCATTACTATAATATCAGCATTCAGCTGAGCGATGTCGCGACAACTGTTGGATAATCAGGAGATGGTGTTTGACCCAGGACCATACATTACTTCCGGGTCACATGACGCCGTCTTCCTGTTTACTCGGGGAGTCGAGAGTGACAGCGGTTTGGAAAAGTTCCCGTCCTTCCGAAGCAAAAACCTCAGCTTTCGCGGCTTTAGAGACAACCTACTGGTGTTTGTGTGCACGACTAGGGTCCAAGTTTGTTCAGGTAAGACGATATGTTTTATTTCACCCTAAAATTTCTGTAGGTCTGACCGAAAACTGAAGTGATTTTGGTGGGGGTCCTCGCTCTCCTCTCAACTGGTAATTGAATTTCTGTGGGTCACGGTGTTTAAAAAAAAACACCATAGCTTGCAGAAGGAAGTGATACACATGTTCCTTTGTAGCTTTGCTGTTTTTCTTGCCAAAATGGAGGAAATTTTCTGTCTAAGTTTGTGAAAAATACGGGAGAAGCGAGGAAGAAGGCAGAAGCTAACGAGCACGTCACCGGAACGTACTGCGCCTGCGCGAAATGTATAGACATGCTAAACCCCCGGTTTACTAAAGGGCCGCATTTAAGAAAGTACGTGCGTATATAAGGGTAAAACTCCGTGTACGTTTTACATGAAACCATGTCTCTAACATATACTGTGCAACAAGCGGGATTTTAATGCAACGTTGACCAAACCAAGCCCCAAACTACCAGGGTTTGCGCAGGCGCAGTACGTTCCGGTGACGTGCTAAGCTAACGTAAACAAAATTCTTGGGCCTCTGAGGGGTTTATTGATGATCTTTCTTTGATGAATTTACAGGGTTTAAATCGCATTAACGAGTGAAAATGCAGGTGTACATGTGTTTATGTGTATTTGCACTTGCATAATAGATTCCGTACTATTTATTGGTGAAAAAAATCCGTCTTACTGGTATGCTGGGCGCAGTAAAAATATGAACGATATACTGTAAACCCCTCAGCCCGCTCCCGGGCCGGAAACTTGCTGGAAAATCTGGTGTTCACCATGGCGTGTTCCACATTTTACGGGGAGGTTCAGTAACTGATGCTGGGCGTGTTTTCACATTTAGGGTTTTCTCTTTGCATATTCGGGGACAATGTGGAACAAACAAGTTTTGTAGCTACAGGCGTTGGGTGGCGTTTTGCGTCAAGAGCCGTACTCCATTGTTTTTTTCCAATTGTTATGCTCGTAAACAATAGATGTCGGCCCCTTTCGCATATGGTCACCTCATTAAAAACCCGTTTTTCGTGACAAAATCGAAGCGAAATCCAAAGGCAAGGCGTCAGACTGCAGACCAGGTTCTTATGCATTTGAACACTGTGATTTGCCGTGATTTCTGCGTGCAATTTGGCAGAATTCCATTTATTGCTTCTCTTTTCGTGAAAAGTTTGTTTCTGTGGCAAATATAGACCACATTTTCGCCACTTTTCAATAATACGCCTTACTTAAAAATGTATGCATTGCTATGGCCAGTATGGATTAAATATATCTAACTTGATCGTTTCAATTGTCTCTACAGAAGTTGCACAAGATCTAGGAGGATGTCGACAACAAGCAGTGCCCAGTGTTTGGGTGACTTCAGGAGAAAGGCGAAAAAGGATTCTTCTGTGCGATCTGTCAGGGAGGAAAAACGCTACTGGTGTGAGGAGTGCAGCAAGCAGTTCAGTCAGCTGAGTAATCTGAAGGCTCACATGCGGACTCACACTAGGGAGAAACCCTTCAAGTGTGAGGATTGCAGCTGGCAGTTCAGTCAGCTGGGTGCTCTGAAGAGTCACATGCGGACTCACACAGGGGAGAAGCCCTACAGGTGTGAGGAATGCAGCAGGCAGTGTAGTAAGCTTGGTGATCTGAAGAAACACATGCGGACCCACACAGGGGAGAAACCATATAGGTGTGAAGAGTGCGGCAGGCAGTTCAGTAGGTTGGATCATATAAAAACTCACATGCGGACTCACACAGGGGAGAAACCATACAAATGTGAAGAGTGCCGAAGGCAGTTCAGTGAGCTGGGTAATCTGAAGACACACATGCGGACTCACACAGGGGAGAAACCCTACATGTGTGAGGAGTGCGGCAAGGAGTTCAGCCAGCTTTCTGATCTGAAGACACACATGCGGACTCACACAGGGGAGAAACCCTACATGTGTGAGGAGTGCAGCAGGCAGTTCAGTAAGCTGGGTAATCTGAATGCTCACATGCGGACTCACACAGGGGAGAAACCCTACAGGTGTGAGGAGTGCAGCAAGCAGTTCAGTCGGCTGGGTCATCTGAAGACACACATGCGCACTCACACAGGGGAGAAACCCTACAAGTGTGAGGAGTGCAGCAGGCAGTTCAGTCAGCTTGGAAATCTGGACAGCCATATGAGGACTCACACAGGTGAGAAACCTTGCAGGTGTGAGGAGTGCGGCGGGCAGTTCAGTGAGCTGGGTGCTTTGAAGAAACACATGCGGACTCACACAGGGGAGAAACCCTACAGGTGTGAGGAGTGCAGCAGACAGTTCAGTGATCTGGGTAATCTGAAGAAACACATGCGGACTCACAGGGGGAAACTCAAAGGTGTGGGGAGTGCAGCAGGTAGTTCAGCAAGCCAGGTGGTCTAACCCATGTGCACACGTAATGAACCCTGCAGGTGCGGAAGGGAATCAGACAGTTCAGTCAGCTGTTGATTCTGAAGACTTATATGCCTTATCAGCACGTTTTCAGTAAAGTCGCTTCAGTTTTTGTTTTTGAGGCAATAACTTTATGTCATGTTCCATTTGTATTAAATGACAAAATTTTGAAAATCTTGATTTGGACGGTTGAAAAATTACAGTTATGGAAGTATCTACTAGTACATGTAGTTTTGATTTTACATGAATAGTTGGTTGTGGTTTTTAGAAGTCAGTTTCGAAGGTGTTTGTTTTGTTGGACGCTTATTATATTCACGATGATTTTCTGTCTTTTATGATCTTCGTAGAACAAACTTAGCATTGTTTTTATCAAGTAGAACATAACGTTGTTTTCTTTAGGTTGAACTTATCATTGCTGTTTTAATCTAGAACTTAAAATTGTTTTGTGAGCTAAAGCTAAACATTGTTTTTGTACCTTCATTGACAAATGAGGAACAGTAGGAAGTTAATGAGTACAAGGGGAAGGAGTTTTCCCTTAATGAGTGAATATAGAACCAGCGATGATGATAAATGTACTAGTATTATTTTCCTGTTCTTCTTGGAATAGTACCTCAATGTTTCGTAACGTTACATGTGTATATATATATATATATATATATATATATATATATATATATATATATATATATAAATATATGTATATTTAGGCTTGTAGTTTGAATTTAGATGATATAGCAAAAGACTAACAGAAGTGTTAAGAATTTAGTATGATAAGTTCACTTTATTGATTACTAACTATCTTAGTTGTTGATTTTGACAGTTTGCATTTATATATTTTGTTAACAGTTGCTTTCAAATAAACAGTTAAATAATGT
Organism: Branchiostoma floridae; assembly: GCF_000003815.2. Classification (NCBI taxonomy): domain Eukaryota; kingdom Metazoa; phylum Chordata; class Leptocardii; order Amphioxiformes; family Branchiostomatidae; genus Branchiostoma; species Branchiostoma floridae. The sequence goes on from NC_049990.1 coordinate 2,265,313, forward strand.
AGTTTTTCTTTCACATTGAATTTCTTAGCTTAAATATAAAAAAATTCTCAGTTACTCATCATCCCAACCATTAGAACATGAGATATCCAGCATACGAGATACCAAGACCGGAAGTCCTGCTGCATTGTCTATGAAAGTCGCTAGGCTCCAATTATTTGATCATTTCATTTCCTCAACACCTAAACAGTGTTAACAGACACACGATCTCTGTAGGATAATCCAGCAATAACCAATATCACAGAGCCGGTTTGTGGCTAGAAGTTTTTATGTGCGTCTGTAACGCTACCGACGGTTGGTAATGTATGCGGACAGTAGTCAGTAGGGATTAAAAAACGCCATGCCACCATAAAACAGACCAAACATTTATCGTTGTGACTGCCGTCCCTTCATATCCGACAAGACCGCAACGACACGCTCATAACATTTCACGGAAATATCAACATATCGAAATATCAACACCCATTCCCATCATACACCACTAGGAAACAAAATGGCGGCGCCTGTGTACGCAAGCTAAACCATTCGTAAGCCTGTAATACATGTAATATTATATCTCAGGTTATACAATTTGCTCTTCTGAATCATATCCTCATTACTACCATCTCAGCATTCAGCTGACCGATGTCGCGACAACTATTGGGTAACCAGGAGATGATGTTTGACCCAGAACATTAGATTACTTCCGGGTCACATGACACCGTCTTCCTGTTTACTCGGAGAGTCGAGAGCGACAGCGGCTTGGAAAAGTTCCCTACTCTCCAAGCAGAGGTCGAAGCAAAAATCATAACTTTCGCGGCTTTAGAGACAACCTACTGGTGTTTCTGTGCAAGACTAGGGTTCCAGTTTGTTCAGGTAAGGCGATCTGTTGTATTTTAGACCCTAAAATTTCTAGATTCGACAGAATGCTGAAGCGTGTCGTGTTACCCCCTCAACTTGTAAGTCAGCTCCATTTTTTCTGCCTTCTGTGCGTGTTGAAAAATAGACCATAGTCATCGATAAATATGTTCCTTTGTAGCTTTACTGTTTCCTCATCTGAAATAAAGGAAACTTTCTGTCACACTGTTTATTCAATTCACACAGAAGAAGCGAGGAGGAAGGCCGAAGATAACATAAACAAATTCTGGGGCCTTTGAGAGTTTTACAGAGGGGTCTTTCTTTTATGAATTTATAGCGTTGTAATCGTTAAAACGAATGGAACTGCAGGTATTTTACTTGTATCAATAATTGGGCAGGCACTTTTGTAGTGTCCATTTGTGTTAAGAAACGTCTTGCTGGTATGAAGGGTGCAGTTAAAATATGTACGGTATACTGTAAACCCCTCCGTCCGCCCCTGGGCCTAAAATCCCCGCCATTCTAACATCTGGTGTTCATCATGGCGTGTTTCTTACTTTACGGGGAGGTTCAGTAACTGCCCTACAGACGTGTTTCAAATTCAGGGTTTCCTCATTATTTTTTCGGAGACAAAAAAAAACTCATTTCGGTGAAGATTTACCTAAGGCCACGTTGATTTGATTATATGGATGACATCCGCGCTCTCACCAATTTTCGGCCTTTTCAAAAAAAAAAAAAAAACCTTGTGCAAAGCAGCTGTAAAATGAGCACAAATATTCCGTAGATTGAAAAAAAAGTATCAGAAAACAGATAACTAATGCCATAGATTGCCAAAATGAATCTAAAGTCAAAGAATAAGATGTGAAAGGACAGAAAGAAAAAAAAAATCTCTTGTTAGTTTGGGGAGGTACCAGTACAGAAAATTCAGGTCCAGAGGATCATTTCCAGGTCCGAACATAAACCTGGACCTGATTGTGGAAACTTGAGAACTGGCAATGCTCAAAACAATGGTAATTGGTCAATTTTGCTACAAAGGAATCTGTTTGGTGGATTATTGGACTCCCACTGCATTTCAAAATCCCATCTCCATGTAATAAAGGCTAACTGTCTCTGTACCTTTGACTGTAGAGACTTGGTGCAATTGACTATAAACTCTACTTGACTTCCTTCGCTCTTGTTGTCTTCTTGGCCTCCCGGTTAGACCCCATGGCCAAATGCCTGCCGACATAGTGTGTCCATTTTGTAATTGGCGAAACCTGTTCCTCTGTTGTTGTTTTTTTCAGGTCTGTTTTTTTCGGATTGGTCCAAGAAGAAAAAAAAATGTCTTGCACCCGTATGATGTACTGGTCCCTACACCTAACTGTTGGTATACCATACTATGTGTGCCAAAAATAGTTACTCAAGCAACTGGATATGGTTTTGAAACGGTTATGTGTGTTTAGTCCTATGTTCAACCTTCCTGGCCACTTTGATTTCATACTGAAGGCAACTTTTTTTTTTTTGGCCAAACTTTTTTTTATTCGCTCGCTCGCATCAGTTATGGAGTTCCCGGAGGATGTCATCCATATAATCAAATCAACATGGCCTAATGGCTTCACAAATTTTGCTGAGAAATCGCTAAGAATTTGAGAGATCACCATTTCTGTTTGTTTCTAATTGTAGCTGTGGGCTTTCGGTTGCGTATGCCTGTATGTCGTCAAAAGTCACACTTCTTTGTTTTTGTCATAAATGTTATGATCGTATAGAATAGATGTCGGCCCTCTTTCGCAACCGTTAATTAATTAAAAACCTGTTTTTCATGACAAAATCCAAGGCAGGCCGTGGAATCCAAAGTGTCAGACTCTCGCCAGCGCATTTGAGCTTCTTGGGGCATCTACGCTGTGATTTGCCGTGCTTTCTGCTTTATACAATTTGGCGGAATTCTATTGGTTATTCTCTTTTCCATGAAAATTCTACAAGCAGATGTTAGGCTCCGTCTGTTTTTTGTAAACTTTTTTTTAGTCGTTTTAATCGGGCTTTCTATTTTGTACTGTTTCCTGAAGTCCGCCAGACAAGTTAGGTTTTGACAATATATACATTTCGGTGAAGATTTACCGAATGACTTCATTTGCTGAGAAATCGCTAAGAATTTGAGAGATCACCATTTCTCTTTGTTTCTAATTGTACATAGCTGTGGGCTTTCGGTGGCGTATGCCTGTACGGCGTCAAAAGTCACACTTAGGGCTGTGTACCTAAATACCCGTACCGTACCTAAAAATTGTTAAGGTACAGGTCCGGACCTAAACATCTGTGTACCTGTACCTGTACCTAAACAAACTGGATCACTATTAAACACTGCTGGACAAGTAAATCCCGAATCAACAATGACAATGGTGATAATCTTGCAGTTGAAACTTAAGAAAACTTGTCAGTGGTTAAGATAAACCGCACTTTCGTCCCTCACCACGTCTCACTGAAAAATGCATGCATTGCACACCCAATGAAATAAAGATGAAGCATCTCAATCGTCCCTGTTGTCTCTGCAGAAGTTGCACAAGATCTAGGAGGATGTCGGCAACAAGCAGTGTCCAGAGTTTGGCTGACGTCAGGAGAAAGGCGAAAAACGATTCTTCAGTGGGGTCTGTCAGAAAGGAGAAACGCTACAGGTGTGAGGAGTGCAGCAGGCATTTTGGTCTGCTGGATGCTCTGAAGACCCACATGCGGACTCACACAGGGGAGAAACCCTACAAGTGTGCGGAGTGCAACAAGCAGTTCAGCCTTTTCCATCTTCTGAAGAGTCACATGCGGACTCACACAGGCGAGAAACCCTACAAATGCATGCAGTGCAGGAGGCAGTTCAGTCAGCTGAGTGCCAAGAACAAACACATGCGGACTCACACAGGGGAGAAACCCTACAAGTGTGAGGATTGCAGTAAGCAGTTCAGTCAGCTTTGGAATCTGAAGGCTCACATGCAAACGCACACAGGAGAGAAACCCTACAGGTGTGAGGAGTGCAGCAGGCAGTTCTGTCAGCTGAGTAATTTGAAGACTCACATGCTTACTCACACAGGGGAGAAACCCTACAAGTGTGAGGAGTGCAGCAAGCAGTTCAGTCGGCTGGACAGTCTAGAGAAACACATGCGGAGTCACACAGGGGAGAAACCCTACAGGTGTGAGGAGTGCAGCAGACAGTTCATTCAGCTGGGTAATCTGAAAAGACACATGAGGACTCACACCGGTGAGAAGCCCTACAATTGTGAGGAGTGCAGCAAGCAGTTCAGTCAGCTGGGTGCTCTGAAAAGACACATACGGACTCACACAAAGGAGAAACCCTACAGATGTGAGGAGTGCAGCAAGCAGTTCAGTCATCTGGATTCTCTGAAGACTCACATGCGGACTCACACAGGAGAGAAACCCTATAAATGTGAGAAGTGCAGCAGACAGTTCAGTAATCTGGGTAATCTGAACAAACATATCCGAACTCACACAGGTGAGAAACCTTACGTTTGTGAGGAGTGCAGCAAGCAGTTCAGTCAGCTTGGCAATCTAGAGAGACACATGCGGACTCACACAGGGGAGAAACCCTACAAGTGTGCGGAGTGCAACAAGCAGTTCAGCCTTTTCCATCTTCTGAAGAGTCACATGCGGACTCACACAGGCGAGAAACCCTACAAATGCATGGAGTGCAGGAGGCAGTTCAGTCAGCTGAGTGCCAAGAACAAACACATGCGGACTCACACAGGTGAGAAACCCTACAAGTGTGGGGAGTGCAGCACGCAGTTCAGTCAGCTGAGTAATTTGAAGACTCACATGCTTACTCACACAGGGGAGAAACCCTACAAGTGTGAGGAATGCAGCAAGCAGTTCAGTCGGCTGGACAGTCTAGAGAAACACATGCGGAGTCACACAGGGGAGAAACCCTACAGGTGTGAGGAGTGCAGCAGGCAGTTCAGTCAGCTGAGTGATCTTGAAAGACACATGCGGACTCACACAGGGGAGAAACCTTACCAATGTGACGGGTGCAGCAAGCAGTTCAGTCGGCTGGACAGTCTAGAGAAACACATGCGGACTCACACAGGTGAGAAACCCTTCAGGTGTGAGGAGTGCAGCAGGCAGTTCAGTGAGCTGGGTACACTGAAGACTCATATGCGGACTCACACAGGTGAGAAACCTTACCAATGTGAGGAGTGCAGCAGGCAGTTCAGTGAGCTGGGTAATCTGAAGAAACACATGCGGACTCACACAGGGGAGAAGCCTTACAATTGTGAGGAGTGCCGCAGGCAGTTTAGTGAGTTCGGGAATCTGAAGAGACACATGCTGACTCACAAAGGTGAGAAACAGGTGTGAGGAGTGCTGATGAAGCCGGCAAGTGAGGAAGTGAATCAGATCCGACAGTTTCGTCAGCGGTTGACCCTGAAAAGTTACATGCACTCACATTGCACTGACACGCAGTCAGTAAAGCCAGTTTAGTTCGTGCTCTTGAGTCGACAGCCTTTTCTGTTATGCGGTCCGTTTTGATCATGACTTGACTTGACTTGTAAATAGTGAAGTTCAGTTACCAGTGGCTCTAGAATTTAGTTTCCAAGATGGTAGTTTTGTTGCATGTGTATCATGTTCAAGTTCATTTCTTTTTTGTAACCTTTTCTTCATGTATATAGTGAAGTTCCCTATCATGGTATTGTAGAATTAAGTTTCCAAGCAGGTAGTTTTGTAGGATGTTTATCAAGTGCATTTCCTGTTTTGTAACTTCTATGACGGAATATTGTAGATGTTGTTTGGATTGTTTTTTCGCAGCAAACTAGACGTCAACTGGAACTCTATGACGGAATATTGTAGATGTTGTTTGAATTGTTTCGCACTAATTCGCAGCATACTAGAACTGGAACTAGCACGCTTTGGTATCTTTGTTTACATATTCACATACAGTAGCAAGGTAGCAAGGTATGTCTACAAGAAAAAAGCAGAAGTTTGTTTGCTGTTTAGCAATTCCTTTAAAGTAGATCGTGTTTTATGCTTTGCCAATGAAGTAGAACTGAAAGTAACATGCCTTTTGTAAATAGAACGTAACATTTATTTTGTAACTAAGCTAGGAATTAACACTAATTTTTAAAGTAGAACTAGAACTTAACATTTAAGATTGTTGTTGTACCTTCATCGACATTTATTGAACAGTATCAAGTCAATGTCTAAAGAAGCAGAGTAGTGAACTTGTTATTTTCCTTTTCTCCTATGAATAGTGTCTCTAGCTATGTTCCGCAATATTATAGATTTTAGACTTGCAGTTAGATAGGAGACCTAAAGAGGTGTTAATACTCTTGTAGTGTAAGATGACTTTACTTTTTAATATCTATCTTGGTTATTAACTGTAATGGTTTCTATTCATCCATTTTGTTAAAAAAAGGTTGATTAAAATAAACAGTTCGAATAATGCATGTACTACTAGTAGTTTTTCTATCACATTGAATTTGTTCGCACGTAAGAAATGTAGAAAATTCTCATGTACTTATCATTCCAGGCAATAGAACACGGGATATATAGCATACGAGATACCAAGACCAGAAGTCCTGCTGTAGTATTTTGAAAGTCACTAGGGGCCAATTAACTAATCATTTCATTTTCGCAACACCACAATAGTTTTGATATAGAGTTACACACCATCTCTGTGGGATTTTCCACCAATGCTCAATATCACAGAGCCGATCTGTGGTTAGAAGCTTTAATGTGCGTCTACAACGCTACTGACGGTTGGTAATGTATGCGGACAGTAGTCAGTAGGGATTAAAAAACGCCATGCCACCATAAAACAGAACCAACATTTATCGCTGTGGCTGCCGTCCCTTTATATCCGACAAGACCACAACTACACGTTCATAACATTCTACGTCAATATGAACACATGAAAATTGCAACACCACTTCCCATCATACACCACTGGGGAACAAAATGGCGGCGCCCTTGGTTGCCGGCTAAACCATATCGCAAACATATAAATACAAGTAATATTATTTCTCAGGTTATACAATTGGGTCTCCTAAATTAAATCAAGGAGGTTACATAACCTCCTTGATTATATCCTCTTACTACAATCTCAGTATACAACTGAGCGATGTCGCGACAACTATTGGGTAACCAGGAGATGATGTTTGACCCAGGACAATACATTACTTCCGGGTCACATGACGCCTTCTTCCTGTTTACTCGGAGAGTCGAGAGTAACAGCGGTTTTGAAACGTTCCCGTCCTTCCGAAACTAAAATCTCAAAATAAGCGGCTTTAGAGGCAGCCTACTGGTGTTTCTGAGCAAGACTAGGGTTCAAGTTTGCTCAGGTAAGACGATCTGTTGTATTTTGACTCCAAAGAAAGCCGAAGCGTATCGTTTTTTTAGTGGGATATCCTTGGGTCCCGTCAACTGGTAACTCAGCTCCATTTTTTGTCTTCAGTGGGTGTTGAAAAATAGATCAAAGCTTGCAGTAAGAAGTGATACACATGTTCCTTTGTAGCTTTGTTGTTTTTCTTGCCTAAAATGGAGGAAATTTTCTGTCAAAGTTTGTTCAAAAATACGGGAGAAGCGAGGAAGAAGGCAGAAGATAACGTAAACAAAATTCTTGGGCCCTTGAGGGGTTTATAGATAATCTTTCTTTGATGAATTTATAGGGTTTTAATCGTATTAACGAGTGGAAATGCAGGTGTGTTTAGGTGTGTTTACAATTGCAGAGTCAACTTTGTACTGCTTAATGTTGAAAACAATCGTCTTACTGGTATGCAGGGCGCAGTTGAAATATGTACGATATACTGTAAACCCCTCCGTCCGCCCCCTGGCTGGAAACTTCCAACCATCTGGTGTTCATCATGGCGTGTTCCACATTTTACGGGGAGGTTCAGTAACTGATGCTTGGGTGTGTTTTCACATTTACCGTTTTCTCTTTGCACTTTTAGGGACAAATAGGAACAAAAATAGCCGATTGCGCTGAATTTTGTCTGACGTCACACACAAGAGATTTGATAAGAATTCGTGAGATTTTCATGACAACCTATCACGGCAAACTCCCTTCCACAGCAAACTCCGTTTCCCGGCACAGTGTTTATGTGTATTTACATTTGCAGGGTCGATTTTGTAGAGTTTACTTGGTGTTAAGAAACATCTTACAGGTATAAAGGGCGCAGTTAATATATGTACGGTATACTGTAAACCTCTCCGAAAAATGACCGTCATTCTAACATCTGGTGTTTATCGTGGCGTGTTCCAGTTACTGAACCTGGCAGGTTCAGTAACTGGTGCTTAGTTAGACGCGTTTTCAAATTGTTGTTTCCTCTTTGCACATTCGGGGACAATATGGAACTAGAAAAAATCCGATTTCTCTGAAGTTTTACCGAGTGATGCCACACATTTTACCGAGAAATTGATAAGAATTCAAGAGGTTCACCATTTCTTTGTTCTCACTGTAGCTACAAGCGTGGGGTGGCGTCAAGCGTCAAAAGTCGTACTCCATTGTTTTAGTCCTATTGTTATACTCGTAAACAAAAGATGTCGGTCTCTTTCGCATATGGTCACCTCATTAAAAACCTAAATCCAAAGGCAAAGTGTCAGGCTGCAGACCAGGTTCCTGTCAGCGCATTTGAGCTTACACGCTGTGACTTGCCGTGATTTCTGCGTGCAATTTGGCAGAATTCTATTCCTTGTTTCTCTTTTCCGTGAAAATTCTGTGTCAGTGATAAAGAGAAACCACAGTTTTGCCGCTCACTAAGCCTTACCGAAAATTCATGCATTACGGACTATGGATGAACTGAAGATTAAGAATCTCTTACTCTATCGTTCCTATTGTCTCTACAGAAGTTGCACTAGATCTAGGAGGATGTCGACAACAAGCAGTGCCCAGAGTTTGGGTGACGTCGGGAGAAAGGCGAAAAAGGATTCTATTGAGCGACCTGTCAGAGAGGAGAAACGCTACAGGTGTGAGGAGTGCAACAGGCACTTCAGTCATCTGGGTGATTTGAACAAGCATATCCGGACTCACACAGGTGAGAAACCTTACAACTGTGGGGATTGCAACAAGAAGTTCGGTCAGCTGGGTGATTTGAAGAGACACATACGGACTCACACAGGGGAGAAGCCTTACAAGTGTGAGAAGTGCAGCAGGCAGTTTAGTCAGCTGGGTGGTCTGAACAAACACATACGGACTCACACAGGTGAGAAACCTTACAGGTGTGAGGAGTGCAGCAAGCAGTTCAGTCACATGAGTAATCTGAAGAAACACATACGGACTCACACAGGCCAGAAACCCTACAGGTGTGAGGAGTGCAGCAGGCAGTTCAGTCGGCTGTATTCTCTGAAGACTCACATGCGGGCTCATACAGGGGAGAACCCTACAGGTGTGAGGAGTGCAGCAGGCAGTTCAGTGAGCTGGGTACTCTGAAGAAACACATGCGGACTCACACAGGGGAGAAACCCTACAGATGTGAGGAGTGCAGCAGGCAGTTCAGTGAGCTGGGTAATCTGAAGGCTCACATGCGGACTCACACGGGGGAGAAACTCTACAAGTGTGAGGAGTGTAGGAAACAGTTCAGTAAGCTGGGTAATCTGAAAACACACATGCAGACTCACACAGGGGAGAAACGTCACAGGTGTGAGGAGTGTAAAAGGCAGTTCAGTCAGCTGGGAAATCTGAAGAGACACATGCGGACTCACAGGGGAAACTCAAAGGTGTGAGAAGTGCAGCATACAGTTCAGCAAGCCAGCTGGTCCAACCATCTTGGGACATCGAATCAGACAATTCAGTGAGCTATACATCCCGAAGACTATAATTAGCACGTTGTCATTAAAGTCACTTCAGCTTGTGTTGTGGAGGCGACAGCTTTTCTGTCTTCTCCAGAAGTTTGGGTGGAAATCATTCTGGGTGAAAGTCAAACTGTAATTTCTGGCATAATTTTTGACCGTCAAACTCCAGACTTTTTGAGCAGCCAGCTGCTGCTATGACTGACGTAATGGAGATGCAGAGACGGGAGCTGTTATAAACTGCAACTTAGATCTACTGTTCACCTAGTCATGTTCTATCTGCATAACCTGATGTCACATGAACGGTAGCTTGCTCACTCCATGACAAAGACTTGAGTTGGACAGTGGAAAAGTTGGCTTAGCAATTTTAACTTTGACCCAGTATCTTCTTCAGGCAAGTTTGTTCAAGTAATTTTCGTTCCACATGAATAGTTCAGTTGGTTGTTGTGTTATAGGATTCAGTTTCTAAGATGTTAGCTTTGTTGGAAGCGTTTCGTGTTCTATGATCGTAAAATCTTGTTTGATAGTTTTCTAACAAACTAGTTCTAAGTTTACATTGTTTTGTTAACTAGTACGTAACATTGTTCTTTTAAACTAGAACGTAACATCGGTTTTGTAAACTAGAACTTATTGTTTTTGTATAGTCATTGACATATAATCAACAGTAGCAAGTTAATGTCTGTGAGGGGAAAAGTGAACTTACAACCTGAAATGATGATAAATGTATTTTTATGTCCTAGGGATAGTATTTCTAGCTATGTTTCGTAACGTTATGTATTTATACCTGTACATGAAGTTTTTGTTTAGATAGAACAAAATACATGTGTACTAGTAGAGGCGTTCTGAGTTTTGTAAGATAAGTTCACTTTAATAGCTCTTAAGTTTTAGCTTTCTTTGTTGTTAATTTTGATACTAAGTAGTTTGTATTCATGTCTTTTAAGCAGATTGGAATATAATTTAGCCTCACAATTTTCTGTTCTGATAGGATAACAATGAAACGAGCAGAATCAGTTATGCTTTTCATAGACAAGTTTAGTTTACCAGCTAGTAGCTATCTTTGTTGATTTTGATATTTTGCAATTACCTATTTTGTTAGTTTGTTTTTAAATAAACAGAAATCAAGCATGTAGTTTTTGTTTTACATTGATTTTGTTACCTTATGAGCACTTGTAGGAAATTCACATTTACTTATTATACAGCCGAATAAATCAAATCAAATCATCCAAACGAGCACGAGATATCTCGAACACCCGATAAGAAGACCGGAAGTATAATAATAATGGTTTATTCAGATGTAACAGTTTTACCACATTGCAGCCAAGGGCTGAATTACGTGAAACTTTACAGAGTCATTAAAATCGTCAATAGTTAAGTAACATTTTGCTGATGACCATGATGGACTTAATACATACAGCATTACACTAGTTTTAGAAAATGTCGATCAAAAGCTCTAAATACCCTGTTTAAAAACATCGATCAATGACATTAACATGAAACACGACCATTACAAGCCTGTTACAGTTTCTTTGAAAGTCACTAGGGGCCAATTTTCTGATCACTTCATTTCCCCAACACCTGAACAGTGTTAACATACACGTCATGCCACCATAAAACAGACCAAACATGTATTCTATCGTTGTGGCTGCCGTCCCTTTATATCCGACAAGACCGCAACGACACGATCATAACATTCCACCTCATTATAAACACATCGAAACTGCAACACCCATTCCCATCATGCACCACTGGGAAACAAAATGGAGGCGCCCATGGACGCAGGCTAAACCATATCGCAAACCAGTAATACATGTAATAGCATTTCTCAATTTTATCTTGTACAATTGGCTCTTCTAAATTATATCCTCATTACTACAACCTCAGCATTCAGATGAGCGATGTCGCAACAACTATTGGATAACCAGGAGATGATGTTTGACCCAGAACAATAGAATACTTCCGGGTTACATGACGCCCTCTTCCTGTTTACTCGGAGAGTCGAGAACGACAGCAGTTTGGAAAAGTTCCCGTCCTTCCGAAACAAAAATCCCAAAATAAGCGGCTTTAGAGACAACCTACTGGTGTTTGTGTGGACGACGAGGGTTCAAGTCTGTCCAGGTAAGACGATCTGTTGTATTTTTGACCCTAAAATTTCTAGATTTGACAGAATACTGAAGCGTGTCGTGTTACCCCTCAATTGTACTGGTAAGTCAGCTCCATTTTTTCTGCCTTCTGTGCGTGTTGGAAAATAGACCATAGTCATAATATGTTCCTTTGTAGCTTTGCTGTTTCCTCGTCTAAAGTAAAGAAAACTTTCTGTCACACTGTTTAATCAAGTCACACAGAAGAAGCGACGAGGAAGGCAGAAGATAACGTAAACAAATTCTGGGGCCCTTTAGAGTTTTACAGAGTGAGAGGTCTTTCTTTTATGAATTTAAAGCGTTGTAATCGTTAAAACGAGTGAAACTGCAGGTTTGCTAACGTTTATTAATAATTTGAAAGGAACTTTTGTAGTGTTCATTGTTGTTAAGAAACGTCTTGCTGGTATGAAGGGTGCAGTTGAAATATGTACGGTATACTGTAAACCCCTCCGTCCGCCCCCTGGCCGGGTACTTCCCACCATCTGGTGTTCATCATGGCATGTTCCTTATTTTACGGGGAGGTTCAGTAACTGACGGGGAGGTTTACTAACTGATGCTTGGGCGTGTTTTCACATTAAGCGTTTTCCACTCAGTATTTGCACATTCGGGGACAACGTGGAACAAAGCATCTGTTTTCGCTGAGAGATTTTACACATTTTACCGGAAAATTGATAAGATTTTTTAAAGAGATTCTTTTATTTTCACTGAAGCTACTAGCGTGGGGTGGCGTTTAGCGTCAAGAGTATTCCTTTGTTTTTGTTCTAATGTTATGCTCGTAAAAAATAGGTGTCGGCCCCTTTCGCATACGGTCACCTCATTAAAAACCCGTTTTTCGTGACAAAATCGAAGCAGAATCCAAAGGCAAAGCGTCAGACTGCAGACCAGGTTCTTCTCAGCGCGTTTGAGGTTACACGCTGTGAATTGCCGTGATTTCTGCTTGTAGTTTGACAGAATTCTATTCGTTGCTTCTTTTTTCCATAAAGATTCTGTGTCAGTCAATGGAAGATAAACCGCATTTTTCGCCCCTCACCACGCCTCACTGAAAAAGGCATGTATTGTACACCCAATTAACTAAGGATGGAGCATCTTAAATGATCGTTTGTATTGTCTCTACAGAAGTTGCACCAGATCCAGAAGGATGTCAACAACAAGCAGTGACCAGGGTTTGGGTAACGTCAGGAGAAAGGCAAAAAAAGATTCTTCTGTGCGATCTAACAAAAAGGAGAAACGCTACAGATGTGAGGAGTGCAGCAAGCAGTTCAGTCAACTATGTAACCTGAAGGCTCACATGCGGACTCACACAGGGGAGAAACCCTACACATGTGAGGAGTGCAGCAGGCAGTTTAGTCAGCAGGGTGATCTGAAGAAACACATGCGTACTCACACAGGCGAGAAACCCTTCAGGTGTGAGGAGTGTATCAAACAGTTCAGTGTGCTGGGTAATCTGACGAAACACACGCGGACTCACACAGGGGAGAAACCCTACAAGTGTGAGGAGTGCTGCAGGCAGTTTAGTGAGCTGTGCAGTCTGAAGAAACACATACGGACTCACACAGGCGAGAAACCCTTCAGGTGTAAGGAGTGCAGCAGGCAGTTCAGTCAGCTGGTTGCTTTAAAGACTCACATGCGGACTCACACAGGCGACAAGCCCTACAAGTGTGAGGAGTGCAACAGGCAGTTCAGTCAGCTCGGCAATCTAGAGAGTCACATGTGAACTCACACAGGCGAGAAACCCTACAAGTGTGAGGAGTGCGGCAAGGAGTTCAGCCAGTTTTCAGGTCTGAAGAGACACATACGGACTCACACAGGGGAGAAGCCCTACATGTGTGAAGAGTGCAGCAGGCAGTTTAATCGGCTGGGCAATCTGAAGATTCACATGCGGACTCACACGGTGGAGAAGTCGAACACATGTGAACGCCTGGGGAGTGCAGCAGGCAGTTCAGCAAGCCAGGTGATGGAACCCATGTGAACGCGTTATGAACCCTGCAGATGCGGATGTGAATCAGACAGTTCAAACAGTCGGTTGATTCTGAAGATTTATATGCCTTATCAGCACGTTTTCAGTAAAGTCACTACAGATTTTGTTGCTGATACAGCAACTTTTACGTTTTCTCCAAAAGTTTGTTTTTGTAGAAATCATTCCGGTCAAACAACTGTAATTTCCAAAACATTTTTGTTACATTTCCAGCATTAAGGATTCTACATACCCAAATGTTCGACTGTTAAACTCCAGACTTGTCAAGTGACTTGTCAAGGAATGAACAGCCCACCAAATCTGTGACGTCATGTGCGGAGACGGGCTTCTGTAAACTGTAACTTATGATCTACTGTTCACCGAGTCACGTTCTGTCTGCATAACCTGACGTCACAAAAGCTTTTTGTTCTTTCCGTGACAAAGACGATTTGGGCAGTTAAACATTTGGGCATTTTCTTTGCGTTAGATTTTTCAGTTTAACTTTGACCTAACATCTTATTCAGCTAAAATTCAAGTAATTTTGGTTCCACTTAAATAGTTGTTTGCTGTTGCGTTAACAAAATAAGTTTCTAAAATGTTAGTTTCGTTGGAAGCGTATCGTGTTTAAGTTTATTTCCTATCTTTTAGCTTGTATGATCGTAAATCTTGTTTGATAGTTTTCTAACAAACTGGAACTTTATGGGTTTTTTTTTGTTACCCAAAACATAACATTGTTTTGTAAACTAGAACTTTACTTTGTTTTTGTAGACAAGAACGGTACATTGTTTTTTTTTTGTGAATTAGAACTTATTGTTAGTGTATAGTCATTAATATTAACAGACAATCAACAGCAGTAAGTCAATGTCTGCAAGGTAAAAAGTACCTCCTTGAGCAGTGAACCTATAACCTGAGATATTGATAAGTGTATTTTATTTTCCTCTTCTAGGAAAAGTATTTCTAGCTATATTCTGTAACGTTTTATATTTTAGGCTTCTACTGTAGTTTTAGTAAATAACTGTAGTTTTAATTAAGCTAGGATAACAAAAACGGCTAGTATATGTGTCTTGAATTTTGTTAATTCTAGTATTTAGTTACTAGTACTATATTTGCTGTTATTTTTGATAGTTTGCTTTCATATCTTTGTAAACGGTTAGGTAGCTTGGTAATGTAGGCCCACAGTTTGAGTTTAGATAGGGAAACAATAAAACGAGAAAGATCAGTTATGTTCTTCAGTTTACTAACTAGTGTCTAGTTTTCTTGTTCATGTTGATATTTTGCATTCACCTATTTTGCTAACTTTTTTTTTTCAAATAAGCTGTTAGAAACCGATTTGCGTGTAGGTTTTATTTAACATTGAATTTGTTACCACATAAGAATGGAAATTCACATGTTCTTATCATCCCAACCGTTAGAAGGCGAGATTCACAGAACACCAGATATGAAGTCCTACTGCAGTTTCTTTGAAAGTCACTAGGGGCCAATTATCTGATCATTTCATTTTCCCAACACCTGAACAGTGTTAATACACTCACGATCTCTGTAGAGTTCTCTACCAATGTTCAACATCACAGATCCGGTCTTTGGCTAGAAGCTTAAATGTGCGTCTACAACGCTACTGACGGTTGGTAATGTATGCGGACAGTAGTCAGTAGGGATTAAAAACGCCATGCCACCATAAAACAGACCAAACATTTACCTTTGTGGCTGCCGTCCCTTTATATCCGACAAGACCGCAACGACACGCTCATAACATTCCACGTACGTCAATATTAACACATCAAAATTGCAACACCCATTCCCATCATGCACCATGGGAACCAAAATGGCGGCTCCCGTGGACGCAGGCTAAACCATATCGCAAACCTGTAATACATGTGATATAAGTCGTCAAGTTATCAACTAAATTATATCGCAATAACCATGATCTCAGTATTCAGCTGAGAGATGTCGCGACAACTATTGTATAACCAGGAGATGATGTTTGACCCAAAACAAAAGATCACTTCCGGGTCACATGACGCCGTCTTCCTGTTTACTCGGAGAGTCGAGAGCAACAGCGGTTTGGAAAAGTTCCCGTCCTTCCGAAGCAAAAATCACAACTTTCGCGGCTTTAGAGACAACCTGTTGGTGTTTCTGTGCAAGACTAGGGTTCAAGTTTGTTCAGGTAAGACGATCTGTTGTATTTTGACTCCAAAATCTCTGTAGATTTGACAGAAAACTGAAGCGTGTCGGTGTTTTTGGTAGGCGGGTGTTGAAAAACAGACCAAAGCCTGCAGAAGGAAGTGATACTCATGTTCCTGGAAATTTGCTGTTTTGTGTGCTTAAATGGAGGAACTTTTCTATCAAAGTTTATTCAAAATCCACACGGATAAGACTTATTAAGCGAAGAGGTAGGCAAAAGATAACGTAAACAACATTTGGGCCGTGTAGGGGTTTATGGATGATCTTTCTTTTTATGATATTTTTGCGTTGTAATCGTTAATACGTGTACAAATGCAGGTATGTATACGTGTCTTTGCATTTGCAGAGTCAATTTTGTAGTGTTTATCGATGTTAAGAAACGTTTTACTGGTATGCAGGCCGCAGTTTATACATGTACGGTATACTGTAAACCCCTCCGTCCGCTCCTGGACCGGAAACTTCTTGCCATTCTAACATCTGGTGTTCATCAGGGTTTTCGGAAAAACCTGTCCAGTCCGGAATGCGGAAAACCCTGTCCAGTCTGAAAAGAGGGTCTGCATGGGGGTATACGTTGTAAGCTACTACAACATTTTTTATCTTTAATATGGCTAAGCACAGAAATAACATAAACTTGAAGTGTGACACAATGTCATACAAAAATTATAACTTAACAAAAATCATCCATCATTGTTACTTCTGTGCATCATATAAAAAACTTCTACTCTTTAAGTCTTTGAGACTGAACATGCTATTAGCCTAACGGCATAATTTTGCAACTAAAACACATTTTTTTTTAAAGGATACATAGTTCTATATAGCTCACAACTTGTACTAGGGTTTGAAAAATGCTATCTCGGCTTTATTGTAGTGCATTGTATAATATACGTAATGTGTACTTAAGTCGTGTTGATATTGAAACCTTTCGCAGTCATTCTATTAAACCAGGATTTAAACACACCAGCTCTCAAAATGAGTGCTGCACACTTATCATTTAAAGAAAACCTTTTGAAGCCTGTCTTTGTAATGTATTGCCACTGTTTAACAACCCGAAATTGACGGACACTCACTATCCATTGTTTGATGGACAATGGGTGTAATTTTCTCCCCCTCATGTCCTACCAGATAAGTGTTAATTGGGTACTTTGCATTTGACAGAACTGACTTTGTGTGCATGCATATTGCACCTTTGTGTCACTCATGCTGCTGATTCTATAGTTATGTGTATCAGTTTAGTGTAAGTGCTGTCTGAAGTTATAGTTTTAAGCATTGCCAGGAACCCCTATGCAGACCCTCTTTTCAGACTGGAAAGGGTTTTCCGCCCCATTTCCCTGTCTGGACTGGACAGGGTTTTCCGAAAACCCTGTTCATCATGGCGTGTACTACATTAACGGGGAGGTTCAGTAACTGATGATTGGGCGTGTTTTCAAGTTTAGCGTTTTCTCTTTGCACATTCGGGGACAACGTAGAACGAAAAACATCCGATTTCGCCAATGTTTGACCGAGTGATGTCACACATTTCCCCTAGAAATTGATCAGTATAACGAGATATTCACAATTTCTTTGTTTTCACTGTAGCTTCAAGCGTAGGGTGGCGCATAGAAGTAGGAAGATACAACCGGACTCCTCCGAGTGATAGAATCTGTACACTTTGTAACGCCAAAGATATTGAAAATGAAGTTCATTTTGTATTGGAATGTGAGTTATATAGTGATATACGTAATTCTTTTATTAATGCCCTGAATTTTGATACACGAGCTAAACAGTTAGTAAAAGATGAGCTTTTTGTATACATAATGAAATCATCTGACAACATTGTACTGCAAAAACTCTGTGAATTCATATACACTTGTTTCAAGAAGAGAAAAGAGACATGTAAATTGTAGAATAGTATAGCATTACATATTTGACTATTTTGTAAACGATAGATGTACTTATAGTGTAGCATAGCCTTAGTTGTTCTGTCTCTCCCACTGCCACTGTAAAGATTCTTTACAGCAAAGTTTTATGTAACTACTGCATTTAGCCCATATGGGCAAGGTCATGCAAATAAAGATCATTGTCATTGATCATTGTCATTGCCTAGCGTCAGAAGCAACACTCCTTTGTTTTTCTGCTATTGTTATGCTCGTAAACAATAGCTGTCGGTCTCTTTCGCATACGGTCACCTCATTATATCGAACTGCCCTCTCTATAACCAAGAAAGAAAAGAGCTGTTCAAAGAGGCCATCAAATTCCATCCAAACTTTCTCACATTCAAAGATAAAAAGAAAATGGTTCTCCTTTTAACATCACAAAACCCGCACATAGTGACATAATAGAAAAGGTGGGATCTTTCGTCTTCCACTGTCTTCAAAAAAGGAGTCGAACCCAACAACCCAGGATCTAGAGTTAGCTCTCACAAGTTTTAGAATAGAGTAGACACTTGTTATACTGTATTTTACACTGATTGAATCTTGTATGTTACCTGCAATTAGCCCACGGGCATGAATTTGCAATAAAACTTATTACTTATTATTATAAACCCGAAATCGAAAGGCAAAGTGGCAGACTGCAGACCAGGTTCTTGTCAGCGCAGCTTACACGCTGTGATTTGCCGTGATTTCTGCGTGCAATTTGGCAGAATTCTATTTCTTGCTTCTCTTTTCGTGAAAAGTCTGTTTCTGTGGCAAATATAGACCACATTTTCGCCACTTAATACGCCTCACTTAAAAATTAATGCATTCCTATGGCCAGTATGGATAAAATATATCTAACTCGATCGTCCATATTGTCTCTACAGAAGTTGCACAAGATCTAGGAGGATGTCGACGACAAGCAGTGCCAAGAGTTTGGGTGACGTCAGGAGAAAGGCAAAAAAGGATTCTTCTGTGCGATCTGTCAGAGAGGAGAAACGCTACAGGTGTGAGGAATGCAGCAAGCAGTTCAGTCAGCTGTGTGATCTGAAGAAACACGTGCGGACTCACACTAGGGAAAAACCCTACAAGTGTGAGGAGTGCAGCAAGCAGTTCAGTCGGCTAGATTCTCTGAAGAGACACATGCGGACTCACACAGGACAGAAACCCTACATGTGTGGGGAGTGCAGCAGGCAGTTTAGTCAGCTGGGTCATCTGAAAAGTCACATGCGGACTCACACTGGAGAGAAACCTTACAGATGCGAGGAGTGCAGCAAGCAGTTTAGTCAGCTGCGTGATCTGAAGAAACACATTCAGACTCACACCGGTCAGAAACCCTACTATTGTGAGGAGTGCAGCAAGCAGTTCAGTCGTTTCCATCATCTTAAAAGTCACATGCGGACTCACACAGGTGAGAAATCTTACAGGTGTGAGGAGTGTAGCAGGCAGTTCGGTCTTTTCCATCATCTGAAGACCCACATGCGGACTCACACAGGAGAGAAACCGTATAGGTGTGAGGAGTGCAGCAGACAGTTCAGTCAGCTAAGTGATCTGAAGAGACATGTGCGGACCCATACAGGAGAGAAACCCTACACATGTGAGGAATGCAGTAGCCAGTTCAGTCAGCTGGATCATTTGAAGAAACACATGCGGACTCACACAGGGGAGAAACCCTACAAGTGTGAGGAGTGTAGCAGGCATTTCAGTCAGCTCGGTAATCTGAAGACGCACATGCGGACTCACACAGGGGAGAAACCTTACAGATGTGAGGAGTGCAGCAGGCAGTTTAGTCAGCTGGGTGATCTGAAGAAACACATGCGGACTCACACAGGGGAGAAACTCTACAGGTGTGAGGAGTGCAGCAGGCAGTTCAGTGTGCTGGGTGCTCTGAAGAAACACATGGAAACTCACACAACAGAACTTGTACAAGTGTGAGGAGTTAAGCAAGTACTTCAGTCAGCTTGGTCGTACGAGACACAAGCTGGCTAACACAGGTGACAAACAGGTGTGAGGAGTACTAATGAAGCCAACCGGTTTGGAAGTGAATCAGATCCGACAGTTTAGTTAGCGGTTGAACCTGAAAAGTTACATGCAATGACACCTTGTCAATAAAGCCAGTTCTGTTCGTGTTTTCGATTCGCAAGCCTTTTCTGTTGTAGGATTTATTTTCATCCCATGTAAATAGTGAAGTTCAGTTACCCTTGGTTTTCTAGAATTTAGTTTCAAAGATGTTACTATTGTTAGTTTTGTTGGATGTGTATCATGTTCAAGTTTATTTCCTGTTTTGTAAATTCTATGATGGACTATTGTAGATTGCTTTTGATTGTTTCGTAGCAAACTAGAAGTTACTAAAAGTAGCACGCTTTGGTATCTTTATTTACACATTCACATACAGTAGTGAGGTATGCCTACAAGGAAAAAGTAGAATTTTGTTTGCTGTTTTGAAATTCCTTCAAAAGTACATAGTAGATCGTGTTTGATGGTTTGCTAATGAAGTATTACTGAAAGTAACACCCCTTTAAGGCTTTTATAACATTTATTTTGTATCTAAGATAGAAATTAACACTGATTTGTAAAGTAGAACTAGAACTTAACATTGAAGATTGTTTTTGTACCTTTATTGACATTTAATGAACAGTACCAAGTCAATGTCTAAAGGGGAAGAGTGGTGAACTTGTTATTTTTCCGCTCTCATAGAAATAGTATCTCTAGCTATGTTCCGTATCATTATAGATTTTAGACTTGCAGTTAGATGGGAGAACAGTAGACCAATAGAGGTGTTAATACTCTTGTAGTATAAGTTCACTATACTAATTAATATCAATCTTGTTGTTGATTTTGATAGTTTGCATTTATCTATTTTATCAACAGTGGCTTTTAAATAAACAGTTATAAACCAAACATGTAGTTTTTATTTCACATTGAATTTGTTACCTCATGAATATAGGAAATTCACATTTACTTATGTCCCAAACATTAAAAGGCGAGATATCTAGAACACCAGATATGAAGACCGGAAATCCTGCTGCAGTTTCTTTGAAACTGACTTGGGGGCAGTTATCTGTCCCAACACCTGAACAGTGTTAATATACACACGATCTCTGTAGGATTATCCACCAATACTCAATATCACAGAGCCGGTCCGTGACTAGAAGCTTTAATGTGCGTCTACAACGCTACTGACGGTTGGTAATGTATGCGAACAGTAGTCAGTAGGGATTAAAAACGCCATGCCACAATAAAACACACCAAACATTCTGCCGTCTCTTTATATCCGTCAAGACCGCAACAACACGCTCATAACATTCCACGCTGATATAACACTTACATTATATTGTAATTGGACACAGTGGACTACTACTACACCACTTCCCATCATACACCACTGGGAAACAAAATGGCGGCGCCCGTGGACGCAGGCTAAACCATATCGCAAACCTGTAATACAAGTCATAATATTTGTCAAGTTATGCTTCTAAACTACTAGTATACGTCATTACTACAATCTCAGCATACAGCTAACCGATGTCGCGACAACTATTGGATAACCAGGAGATGATGTTTCACCCAAAACAAAAGATTACTTCCGGGTCACATGGCGCTGTCTTCCTGTTTACTCGAAGAGTCGGGAGTGACAGCGGTTTGGAAAAGTTCCTGTGCATCCGAGGCAAAAAAAAACACAACTTTCGCGGCTTTAGAGACAACCTACTGGTGTTTGTGTGCAAGACTAGGGTTCAAGTTTGTTCAGGTGAGACGATCTGTTGTATTTTGACTCTAAAATCTCATCAGATTTGACAGAAAGACGAAGTGTGTCGTGATTTTGAAAGAGGGTCCCGTCAACTGGTAGCTCAGCTCCATTTTCCTGTTTTCTGTAGGTGTTAGAAAATAGACCATAGCTTGCAGAATGAAGGAAGGCATGATACTTTGTAGCTTTGCTGTTTTTCTCGCCTAAAATGGAGGAAATGTTTATTCAAAATTCACACGGGGGAAGCGAGGAGGAAGGCAGAAGATAGCGTAAACAAATTGTTTGGGGCCCATGAGGGGTTTACCGTAGGGTATTATGTTTTGAATAATGTTGGTTGAAACCATCAAACTGGGTGAAACTGCAAGTGTGTTTAGGTGTATTTTCTAGTTCACAGGTCATTCTCAAGTTTAGTGGTTTTAAGAAACGTTTTACTGGTATGAAGGGCGCAGTTGATAAAAGTAAGGTACTGTATACTGTAAACCCTTCCGTCCGCCCGTGGGTCTTAACTTGCCACGTTCTGACATCTGGTGTTCGCCATTTCTTTGCTTTCATTGTATTTACACATGTTACAGGCGCGGGACAGTGTCTAGCGTCAGAAATCGCACTCCTTTGTTTTCGACTTGTTGCTCGTAAACAATGGATGTCGGTCCCCATTCGCACACGTTAATCCTTCGTTTCCATGACCTCGAAATCCAATTTCGCAGTTGAGACTCTAAAAGCGACCCTACGCTGTGATTTGCTGTGATTGTTAAACAGCAAAAATATACATTCTTGGTTAGCTTTTCTTTTCTGTGAAATTTCTGTTTCTTTGGCAATTTCGTTGCTAGCCGCTGTGATGTCAAGTAAAACATCACGCCCAGCAGCGGCAGCCATCTTGTTTGCTCACTTGTATGAGTAGAGTAGAGTAGAGTAGAGATCTTCGGTTAGGTAGGAGTCTCGCTCCAGTATGCTGGCGTCATCTTGAGTAAACTTTTAGTACATTTACCCCATACTATACCCTACAAATATATCTAGTTGCATTATAGGTGCACCATCTGTCAAAAACTAGGTGCTAGATAATTGTATAGATCATTCGTGTTTTTCCACCACAATTCACTCTTTTGGCACAAACACATGTACACACACACACATACACACACACACACACACACACACAGACACACACACACAAATGCATACAGAAACTCCCAGGCCAGATACACGCACATATAGAAACAAAGACACAAACACACAAACACACAGAGACACACATATAGACTCACACACTCATAGACATACACACAGACACACATACACTTGTACGAAACCATGTAACTAATGATGAAGCATCTCTAACGTGATGGTTCCTATTGTCTTTGCAGAAGTTGCACAAGATCTAGGAGGATGTCGACAACAAGCAGTGCCCAGAGTTTGGGTAATGTCAGGAGAAAGGCGAAAAGGGATTCTTCTGTGCGATCTGTCAGAGAGGAGAAACGCTTCAGGTGTGAGGAGTGCAACAAACAGTTCAGTCAGCTGAGTGATCTGAAGAAACACATACGTACTCACACAGGGGAGAAACCCTACAAGTGTGAGGAGTGCAGCAAGCACTTCAGTCATCTGGGTAATCTGAAGGCTCACATGCGGACTCACACAGGGGAGAAATCCTATAAGTGTGAGGAGTGCAGCAAGCGGTTTAGTCAGCTGGGGAATCTGAAGACTCACATGCGGACTCACACAGGTGAGAAGCCTTACAAGTGCGATAAGTGCAACAGGCAGTTCAATGGGCTTGGGAATCTGAAGACTCACAGGCAAACTCACACAGGTGCAAAACCCTACAGGTGTGAGGAGTGCAGCAGGCAGTTCAGTCAGCTGGGACATCTGAAGAGTCACATGCGGACTCACACTGGGGAGAAGCCTTACAAATGTAAGGAGTGTAGTAGGCAGTTTAGTGAGCTGCGTAATCTGAAGACTCACAGACAAACTCACACAGGAGAGAAACCCTACAAGTGTGAGGAGTGCAGCGGGAAGTTTAGTCAGCTAGGTGATCTGAAGAAACACATGCGGACCCACACAGGGGAGAAACCCCACAAATGTGAGGAGTGCACCAAACAGTTCAGTCAGCTGAGTTATTTGAAGACTCACATGCGGACTCACACAGGTGAGAAACCCTACAGGTGTGAGGCGTGCAGCAGGCAGTTCAGGG
The DNA here is from genome assembly GCF_000003815.2 of Branchiostoma floridae. Classification (NCBI taxonomy): domain Eukaryota; kingdom Metazoa; phylum Chordata; class Leptocardii; order Amphioxiformes; family Branchiostomatidae; genus Branchiostoma; species Branchiostoma floridae. The sequence goes on from NC_049990.1 coordinate 2,288,987, forward strand.
AGCTGGATGCTTTGAAAAGACACATGCGGACTCACACCGGTGAGAAACCCTACAAGTGTGAGGAGTGCAGCACGCAGTTCAATGAGCTGGGTAATCTGAAAACCCACATGCGGACTCACACAGGTGAGAAACCCTACAGGTGTGACGAGTGCAGCAGGCAGTTCAATGAGCTGGGTACTCTGAAGACCCACATGCGGACTCACACAGGGGAGAAACCCTACAAGTGTGAGGAGTGCAGCAGGCAGTTCAGTCAGCTGGGAAATTTGAAGACTCACATGCGGACTCACAAAGGGGAGATGCCTTACAAGTGTGAGAAATGCACAAAACAGTTTAGTCGACTGAATAGTCTAAAGAAACATTTGCGGACTCATACAGGGGAGAAACCCTACAGGTGTGAGGAGTGCAGCAGGCAGTTTAGTGAGCTGGGTGCTATGAAGACTCACATGCGGACTCATACAGGAGAGAAACCTTACAAGTGTGAGGAGTGCAGCAGGCAGTTCAGTCAGCTGGGAAATCTAAAGACTCACATGCGGACTCACAGAGGAAACTCGAAGGTGTGGTGAGAGCAGCAGGCAATCCAGGTGATCTAACCTTTGACGGACTAACTCCGGACTTGTTCAGTAATGAGCAACCCACCGCTTCTGTGACGTTATGTTATGCAGATGCAGAGACGAGGGTTGCCATCATTAAAGTTCTGTTAGTCATGCTTTCTACTTTAGACGACACATAAGCGTTGTACTGCTCATCTCGTGCAAAAGTCTTGAGTTTTACAGTTGAAAATATGGAAAAGTCCAATTTTTGTTAGAAATTACAGTTCAGCGTTTCCCCGTTATTAAAGTAGTTTTATTCCGCATGAGTAGTTGGTTGTGGTTTCATAGAAGTTGTATAGAAGGTTCTAAGATATTAGTTTTGTTGGAAACTTATAGTATTCAAGTTGATTTCCTGTCTTTTAACTTCGATGATTTCTTTCATAGAACAACTTAGCATTGTTTTTGTAAAGTAGAAGATAATGTTGTTTTCTTAAAGTTTAACTTAGCATTGTTTTTAAACCTAGAACCAAGGTCGTTATAAACAGTCCTTGCTAGAACCTAACATGCTGTTTGTAAGCTATAACTAAACATTGTTTTTTTTGTACCTTAATTGACAAATGAGGAACAGTAGCAAGTTAATGAGTACGTGGGGAAGTTAGTAGGCTTTACGAGTGAACTTACAACCAGAGATGATGATAAATGTATTATTTTCCTGTTCTTCTAGGAATAGTAGCTCTAGTTTTGTATATATGTATTTTTTATATATTTTAGGCTTCTTGTTTGAGTTTAGATGGGATAACAAAAGACTGGTAGAAAAGTTAGGAAAATTAAGTAAGATAAGTTCACTTTAAATGATTAGTAACTATCTTTGTTGTTGGTTTTTGATAGTTTGCATTTATTTATTTTGTTAACAGTTGCTTTCAAATAAACAGTTACAAACCAAGCATGTAGTTTTTATTCCACATTGAGTTTGTTACCACATAAGAAGTATAGGAAATTTACATTTACTTAGCATCCCAACCATTAGAAGGCGAGATATCTAGAACATCCAATTTTCTGATTCTTTCATTTACCCAACACCACATCAGTGTTAAATAAAGACAAACAATCTCTGCAGTAGGGTCCACCAATACCCGATATCACAGAGTCGGTTGTGGCTAGAATCTTTAATGTGCGTCCACGCTGCAACAATTATTAGAGTTAAACAATGGGTTCTGCATTCAGCTAGGCAGAGGTTCGACTCCGGCTATGATCATGGGGAAAACATTATATTCAAGACAAAGAAAGAGGAACAAAATAGAAAACCTAACAAAATGCGCCTAGAAATACGTCAAAAACAATTTGAGCCGAACCTCTGCTTGAAGAATGCAATATCGCGACATACATAATGGCCTCCTTCGGTCAATATTGACGATGGTAAAATCCTAATTGATATCAGCCCTACAACGTCGACTGTGGCTTAACAGTCCTATACATGTACGAGAATGACCGTCCCTGCCACAAATCGCGACAACTGTTGAGTAATCAGGATCTTGTGTCTGACCTATGATCATAGAATACTTCCGGGTCATCTCCGCCGCGGCTTCCTGTTTACGTGGCGAGGTCGAGAGCAGTTCGGAAAAGTTCCCGTCCTTCCGGAGCAAATATCACAACTTCCGCGGCTTAATAGAGACGACCTACTGGTGTTTCTGTCCAAGGCTAGGGGTTCAAGTTTGTTCAGGTAAGACGATCTGTTGTATTTTGACCCTAAAACTTATGTAGATTTGACAGAAAACTGAAGCGTGTCGTGATTTTGGTAGAGCCCCGTCACGCGTCAACTGGTAGCTCAGCTCCATTTTTCTGCCTTCTGTGGGTCTTGAAAAATAGACCATAATCTTTGATGCACATGTTCCTTTGTAGCTTTGCTGTTTTCTCACCTACACTAGGGGAAACTTTCTGTCGCACTGTTTATTCAAGTCACACAGGAAGCGAGCGGGAAGGCTGAAGATAACGTAAACAAATTTCGGGGCCCTGTAGGGGTTTACAGCAGTGTCTCTCTTATATGCATTTATAGCGTTGTAATCGTTAAAAGGAGTGGAACTGCAGGATTGCTTAATAATAATCACCAGGTGTATTTTGCCAGCCAGTAGGTACCCATTATGAGTAATGAGGCTGATTAACGTGGTCGAGGCACCTCCTCGAGCACGGGACCCCCGTTTTACGTCCCTCCCGGAAGACGATTTCGTGGAAAGCTTCGTGAGGCTACAGCAATCCGGACGTCCTTGGTTGGTCTCCCATCCAAGCACTGTCCGGACCGTCGCGTTGCTTAACTTCCGAGATCGAGGGATCGGGTGTACCAACGCGCCACGCGGCCGTGTATGGATAATTGGAAAGGCACTTTTGTAGTGCTCATTGGTGTTAAGAAGCGTCTTGCTGGTATGAGTGGAAGGAGTTGAAATATGTACGGTATACTGTAAACCCCTCCGTCCGCCCCTTTGCCGAAACATCCCGCCATTCCAACATCTGGTGTTCATCATGGCGTGTTCCTTATTTTACGGGGAGGTTCAGTAACTGCTCTACAGGGGAACGGGTTTTCTGCGCGTGGAGAATATGCTCGTGCGCGTGAAAAATTTGCGCGTGAAAAATAAAGTTCCTGAAATATGTCAGAAAATGTGCAGCAAGGAATTCTAAGGCAGAAAAATTTGAACCTACGATATAATTTCCCATCTGTTACCTGAATTTCAAACCCTAATTTTTAGATCCCTTGGGAATAGGTTAATTTGCATATTTTGAACATTTCAAAATCACCTAAATTTGACAGAAATACATGGAAAAATTACTCATATGAGGTTTTATATTGTAAAATGTAACAATTTGAGGCTTTTCTCCATTTTAGAAGCTTCATTTTCTCTTTTTTGAAGAAGATTGTTTCACGCGCAAATTTCAAACTTTTTTGCGCGTGAAAACTTAACATTTAAAAATCACTTTAAAATCACTCAGATTGAGATTTTGTACTCAAAAATGCAACAATATGATACTTAATTCCATTTTGTGCCATTTTGTTTGAGCCTTTAAGTATAAAACTGCAGAAACTTTTTTAATCCCTTGGGAATCAGCTAATTTGCATATTGTCACGCGCAGATTTTTCACGCGCAACTTTTCACGCGCAACTTTTTCACGCGCACAAAACCCCATCCCCTCTACAGACGTGGTTCCAATTTAGGGTTTTCTCATTATTTTTTCGGAGACAAAAAAAACTCATTTCGGTGAAGATTTACCTAATGGCTTCACATATTTTGCTGAGAAATTGCTAAGAATTTGAGAGATCACCATTTCTGTTTGTTTCTAATTGTAGCTGTGGGCTTTCGGTGGCGTATGCCGGTATGGCTTCAAAAGTCACACTTCTTTGTTTTTGTCATAAATGTTATGATCGTATAGAATAGATGTCGGTCCCCTTTCGCAACCGTTAATTAATTGAAAACCTGTTTTTCATGAAAAATCCAAGGCAGGCCATGGAATCCAAAGTGTCAGACTCTCGCCAGCCCATTTGAGCTTCTTGGGGCATCTACGCTGTGATTTGCTGTGCTTTCTGCTTTATACAATTTGGCGTAATTCTATTGGTTATTCTCTTTTCCATGAAATTTATACAAGCAGATGTTAGGCTCCGTCTGTTTTTTGTAAACTTTTTTTAGTCGTTTTAATCGGGCTTTCTATTTTGTACTGTTTCCTGAAGTCCGCCAGCCAAGTTAGGCTTTGACAACAAATTTCGGTGAAGATTTATCGAATGACTTCATTTGCTGAGAAGTTGCTAAGAATTTGAGAGATCACCATTTCTGTTTGTTTCTAATTGTACATAGCTGTGGGCTTTCGGTGGCGTATGCCTGTACGGCGTCAAAAGTCACACTTAGGGCTGTGTACCTAAATACCCGTACCGTACCTAAAAATTGTTAAGGTACAGGTCCGGACCTAAACATCTGTGTACCTGTACCTGTACCTAAACAAACTGGATCACTATTAAACACTACTGCTGGACAAGTAAATCCCGAATCAACAATGACAATGGTGATAATCTTGCAGTTGAAACTTAAGAAAACTTGTCAGTGGTTAAGATAAACCGCACTTTCGTCCCTCACCACGTCTCACTGAAAAATGCATGCATGGCACACCCAATGAAATAAAGATGAAGCATCTCTTACTCAATCGTCCCTGTTGTCTCTGCAGAAGTTGCACAAGATCTAGGAGGATGTCAACAACAAGCAGAGCCCAGGGTTTGGGTGGCGTCAGGAGAAAGGCGAAAAGGGATTCTTCAGTGGGATCTGTCAGAAAGGAGAAACCCTACAAGTGTGAGGAGTGCAGCAAGCAGTTCAGTCATCTGGGCGATTTCAAGAAACACATGCGGACTCACACAGGTGAGAAACCTTACAAATGTGAGGAGTGCAGCAGGCAGTTCAGTCAACTGGGCAGTTTGATAAAACACATGCGAACTCACACAGGTGAGAAACCCTACAAATGTGAGGAATGCAGCAGGCAATTCAATCAGCTGGGTCATCTGAAGAGACACATGCGGACTCACACAGGGGAGAAGCCTTACAAGTGTGAGGAGTGCAGCAAGCAGTTCAGTGTGCTGGGTGTTCTAAAATCTCACATGCGGATTCACACAGGGGAGAAACCCTACAGGTGTGAGGAGTGCAGCAGACAGTTCAGTTTATTTCATAAGCTCAAACGTCACATGCGGACTCACACGGGAGAGAAACCCTACATGTGTGAGAAGTGTAGCAGACAGTTCAGTCATGTGTGTGCTATGAACAAACACATGCGGACTCACACAGGTGAAAAACCCTACATGTGTGAGAAATGCAGTAGGCAGTTCAGTCAGCTGGGTGCTCTGAAAAGTCACATGCTGACTCACACAGGGGAGAAACCCTATCAGTGTGGTGAGTGCAGCAGGCAGTTCAGTGAGCTGAGTAATCTGGAGAGACACATGCGGACTCACACAGGAGAAAAACCCTACAGGTGTGAGCAATGCAGTAGGCAGTTCAGTCACATGGAAAATTTGAAGACTCACATGAGGACTCACACAGGTGAGAAACCCTACGAATGTGAGGAGTGCAGCAGGCAGTTCAGTGACCTGGGTAATCTGAAGACTCACATGCGGAGTCACACAGGGGAGAAGCCTTACAGATGTGAGGAGTGCAGCAGGCAGTTCAATGAGCTGGGCAGTCTCAAGAAACATATACGAACTCACACAGGCGAGAAACCCTACAGGTGTGAAGAGTGCAGCAGGCAGTTCAGTGAGCTGGGTAATTTGAAGAAACACATGCGGACTCACACTGGGGAGAAACCCTACAGATGTGAGGAGTGCAGCAGGCAGTTCAGTCGGCTAGATGATCTGAAGAAACACATGCGGACTCACAGGGGGAAACTCAAAGGTGTGAGGAGTGCAGCAGGTAGTTCAGCAAGCCAGGTGGTCTAATCCTCGTTCACACGTAAGAAACCCTGCAGGTGCGGAAGGGAATCTGACAATTCAGTCAACTGTTGGTCCTAAAGACTTATATGCCTTATCAGCACGTTTTCAGTAAAGTCACTACAGATTTTGTTGCTGATACAGCAACTTTTACGTTTTCTCCAAAAGTTTATTTGCTTTCGTAAATATCTTTCTGGGTCAAAGTTGAACTGTAATTTCCAAAACAAAGGAATTTACTTACTTTAATTTCCAACATTAAGGATTCTACATACCCAAATTTTCGACCGTCAAACTCTAGACTTGTCAAGGAATGAGCAGCCCACCAAATCTGTGACGTCATGTTATGTGGGTGCAGGGACAGGGGGTGTTGTAAACGGCAACTTATGATCTACTGTTCACCGAGTCGCGTTCTATCTGCATAAGGTGACGTCACAAAAGCAGTGGTTTGCTCATTCCTTGACAAATGCTTGAGTGGACAGTTGAAAATTTGGTTCCAATTTTTGTGTTAAAAGTTCCAATTCAACTTTAACTCAGCATCTTGTTCAGCTATTTAAGTAATTTGGTTCCGCTTGAATAGTTAAGTTTAGTTGGTTGTTGTGTTATAGGATTTAATTTCTAAAATGTTACTTTGTTGGAAGCGTTTCGTGTTTAAGTTGATTTCCTATCTTTTAACTTCTAGGATAGTAAATCTCGTTTGATAGTTTTCTAAGAAACTAGAACTTTACATTTTTAACTAGAATGTAACTTTGGTGGTAAATTAGAACTTAACATTGTTTTTGTAAACAAGTGTGTAAACTAGGACGTATTGTTTATGTATCAGTGTCATTGTCTTCTTACGGTATATTTTCTGATGGTAATTCTTGATTGTTTTCTAACAAACTCAATTTTAGAACAGTTGAACTTACATTATTTTTGTAGACTAGAACGGATTGTTTGTATGTTCATTGGCATACAATCAAGAGCAGAAAATCAACGTCTGTAAGAGAAAAAGTACCTCCTTGAGGAGTGAACTTAACACCTGAGATGATGATAAATGTATTTTTGTTTTTCTCTCCTAGGAATAGTATTTCTAGCTATGTTCCATAACGTTATATATATTAGACTAATAGTTTAAGTTTAGATAAAACGAAAGATTACTAAAGATATTTCGAATTTTGTAAGAAAATTTCTCTTTGATGACTATTAACAGTTAGGTTGGTAAATTAGTTCCGTTATGATTTTCTTAGACAAGTTCAGTTTACTAAGGAGTATTTATCTTTGTTGTTGGTTTTGGTATTTTGCATTTACCTATTTTGTTAAAGTGTGTTTTTTTTCTTCTTTCAAATAAACGGTTGCAAACCAAGCATGTAGTTTTTATTTCACATAAAATTTGTAACCACATGAGAAGTATAGGAGATGCACTCATCAAATTTACTTATCATCCAAATAAATTTATATATACAAAATGTAAATAGAAACCATTAGAATGCGAGATATCTAGAACACCAGATATAAAGACCGGAAGTCCTACTGCAGTTTCCTTGAAAGTCACTAGGGGCCAATTACTAGTATCTAATATCTACATTTTCCCAATACCTGAACAGTGTCAATATACACGATCTCTAGGATTATCCACTAATACTCAATATCACAGAGCCGGGCTGTGGCTAGAAGCTGTAATGTGCGTCTACAACGCTACTGACGGTTGGTAATGTATGCGGACAGTAGTCAGTAGGGATAAAAAAACGCCATGGCACCATAAAACAGACCAACACCTATTCCCATCATACACCACTGGGAACCAAAATGGCGGCGCCCGTGGACGCAGGCTAAACCATACCGCAAACCTGCAATACATGTCATATCATTTCTCAACTTATGCAATTGGCTCTTCTAAATTATATCGTCATTACTGCAATCTCAGCATACAGCTGAGAGATGTCGCGACAACTGTTGGATAACCAGGAGATGATGTTTGACCCAAAACAAAAGATTACTTCCGGGACACATGCCGCTGTCTTCCTGTTTACTCGGAGAGTCGAGAGTGACAGCGGTTTGGAAAAGTTCCCGTCCTTCCGAAGCTAAAATCAAAACTTTTGCGGCTTTAGAGGCCACCTACTGGTGTTTGTGTGCAAGACTAGGGTTCAAGTTTGTTCAGGTAAGAGGATATGTTGTATTTTGACTCTAAAATCTGTAGATTTGACAGAAAACTGAAGCGTGTTGCGTCGTTATTTTGGTGGGGTCCCGGTCAACTGGTGACTCAGCTCCTTTTTCCTGTCTTCTGTGGGTGTTGATACTCCTTGTATGTCCTTTGTAACTTTGCTGATTCCTCGCCTTAAATGGAGGAAATATGTATATTCAAAATTCACACGGGGGAGCGAGTCCTCAAGATTTGAGGAAGATAGAAGATAACGTAAACAACGCGGGATCATGAGGGGTTTATCGTGGGGCCTTTCTGTTAAGAATTATGTAGGTTGTAATCATCGAAATTGGCGAAGTGTGTTTATGTGTATTGTCTAGTGCAGAGATAATTTTGAAGTGTTCGTTGGTGTGTAAAAAAAACGTCTAACTGGTATTCAGGGCGAAGTTGAAATATGTACGGGATACTGTAAACCCCTCCGTCCGCCCCTGGGCCGAAACTTCGCGCCATTCCAACATCTGGTGTTCATTATCATCAATGGCGTGTTTCTTCTTTTGCGGGGAGGTCAGTAACCGATGCTTGGGTGTGTTTTTAAGTGTAGTGTTTTCTATTTTTCATTCTGGGACAACGTAGAACATCCAATTTTAATGCAGTTTGACGAGTATTCTAGCGAGAAATTTATAACATTAAGAATTCGAGAGATTCACAATTACTTTGTTTTCATTGTAGCAAGGACGTTTTATCTAAACAGTGTGGGGTGGCGTCTACCATCAAGAGTCACACTCCTTTGTATTTGTCCTATTCGTTATGCTCGTAAACAATAAATGTCGGACCCTTTCGCATACAGTCACCTCATTAAAAAAAAACGTTTTTCGTGACAAAATCGAAGCGAAATCCAAAGCCAAGGCGTAAGACTACAGACCAGATTCTTGTCAGCGCATTTGAGGTTACACGCTGTGAATTGCAGTGATTTCTGCTTGTAGTTTGGCAGATTTATTGCTTCTTTATTTCATGAAAATTCTGTGTCAGTGTTAAAGATAAAATAATCTCCAAGCAGATCTTGGAGTTTAGCCGGCAGAGGAGTTTTATTTCACCGCAAGATCTGCTTGCAGATTAAAGATAAACCTCATTTTCGCCGCTCCCTACAACCTACTGAACTAAGGATGAAGCATGAAGACTATGGGTGAATTTACGATGAAGCATCTCTTACTCTTATCATTCCTGTTGTCTGTACAGAGGTTGCATAAGATCTAGGAGGATGTCGACAACAAGCAGTGCCCAGGGTTTGGGAGACGTCAGGAAAAAGGTGAAAAAAGGTTCCTCTGTGGGATCTAACAAGGAGGAGAAACCCTACAGGTGTGAGGAGTGCAACAAGCAGTTCAGTCGGCTGGATAATCTGAAGACACACGTTCGGACTCACACAGGGGAGAAACCCTACAGGTGTGAGGAGTGCAGCAGGCAGTTCAGTCAGCTGGGTCATCTTAAGGAACACATGCGGACTCACACAGGCGAGAAACCCTACAGGTGTGAGGAGTGCAGCAGGCAGTTTAGTCAGCCGAGCGATCTAAAGAAACACATGCGGACTCACACAGGGGAGAAACCCTACAAGTGTGAGGAGTGCAGCAAGCAGTTTAGTCAGCCGAGCGATCTGAAGAAACACATGCGGACTCACACAGGTGAAAAACCCTACACGTGTGAAGAGTGCAGCAGGCAGTTCAGTGTCTTGGGTGCTCTGAAGAGTCACATGAGGACTCACACAGGGGAGAAACCCTACAGGTGCGAGGAGTGTAGCAAGCAGTTCAGTCGGCTGGATTCTCTGAAGAAACACCTGCGGACTCACAAAGGTGAGAAGCCCTACAAGTGTGAGGAGTGCAGCAGGCAGTTCAGTCAGCTAGCTCATCTGAAGACTCACATGCGGACTCACACAGGTGAGAAACCATATAGGTGTGAAGAGTGCAGCAGGCAGTTCAGTGTGTTGGGTACTCTGAAGACCCACATGCGGACTCACACTGGGGAGAAACCATATAGGTGTGAAGAGTGCAGCAGGCAGTTCAGTGTGTTGGGTGCTCTGAAGACCCACATGCGGACTCACACTGGGGAGAAACCTACAAGTGTGAGGGATGCAGCAGGCAGTTTAGTGAGCTGGGTGCTCTGAAAAGACACATGCAAACTCACACGGGAGAAACCCTACAGGTGTGAGGAGTGCAGCAGGCAGTTCAGTGAGCTGGGTGATCTGGAGATTCACATGCGGACTCACACAGGTGAGAAACCCTACAGGTGTGAGGAGTGCGACAGACAGTTCAGTCGACTGGATTCTCTGAAGAAACACATGCGGACTCACACAGGTGAGAAACCCTACAGGTGTGAGGAGTGCGACAGACAGTTCAGTCGACTGGATTCTCTGAAGAAACACATGCGGACTCACACAGGGGAGAAACCCTACAGGTGTGAGGAGTGCGACAGACAGTTCAGTCGACTGGATTCTCTGAAGAAACACATGCGGACTCACACAGGGGAGAAACGCTACATGTGTGAGGAGTGCAGCAGACAGTTCAGTCAGCTGGGTGCTTTGAATACCCACATACGGACTCACACAGGCGAGAAACCCTACAGATGTGACGAGTGCAGCAAGCAGTTTAGTCGGCTGGATACTCTGAAGAGTCACATGCGGACTCACACAGGGGAGAAACCTTACCAATGTGAGGAGTGCAGCAGGCAGTTTAGTGAGCTGGGCAGTTTCAAGAAACATATACGAACTCACACAGGTGAGAAACCCTACAGGTGTGAGGAGTGCAGCAGGCAGTTTAGTGAGCTGGGTACTCTTAAGAGGCACATACGGACTCACACAGGTGAGAAACCCTACATGTGTGAGCAGTGTAGCAGGCAGTTCAGTGAGCTATGTGCTCTGAAGACTCACATGCGAACTCACACAAGAGAGAAGCCCTACAAGTGTGAGGAGTGCAGCAGGCAGTTTAGTGAGACGGGTGCCCTGAAGACTCGCGTGCGGACTCACACGGCTGAGAAACCCTACCACTAGAGGTGTGAGGAGACCCGAGTGCAGCAGCCAGTTGAGTGAGTCAGGTGATCTAACTCATGTGCACACGTGATGATGGTGCCAAAGTGAAACAGACAATTCGGTCAGCTGTTGATCATGAGGACTTAAAGTTGAAGTTTGTGTTGTTGGGGCAACAGCTTCTCTATTATCTGTGTTGGACATCATTCTGGATTAGATTTGAACTGGATTTTGTTAACCAAGTGTTGAACTGTACTTTCCAACACACAAAAATTGGGTTGACACAACTCTTCGACGGACGGACTTCAGACGCATTAATGATTGGACAACTTCTGTGACGTCATGTTATGCAGATACAGAAACGGGGGCTGCCATAAACTTATGATTAACTTATGATCGTTCCGTTAGTCATGTGTTCTATTTTTGACGACACATTAGCGGTGGATTACTCATTCCATAACAAAGGCTTGACAGTTGAAAAGTCCAATTTTGTGTTAGTGATTACAATTCAGCATTTTTCCCGTTATTGAAGTAGTTTCATTTCCACATGAATACTTGGTTGTGGTTTTATAGAAGTTAGTTTCTAAGATGTTAGTTTTGTTGGAAACTTTTTACCATTCAAGTTGGTTTCCTGACATTTAAATTCTATGATCTTCTTCACAGAACAACTTAGCATTGTTTTATTGACCAAGAACATAACATTGTTTTCTCTAAGTGGAACTTAACATTGTTGGTTTTAATCTAGAAGTTAACATTATTTTTTTAAGCTATAACTAAACATTGTTTTTGTACCTTCATTGCCAAATGAGGAACAGTAGCAAGTTAATGAGTACAAAGAGAAGGAGTTTCTCCTTTACGAGTGAACTTACAACCAGAGATGATGATAAATGTATTATTTTCCTGTTCTTCTAGGAATAGTAGCTCTGGCTATGTTACTTTATATATTATGGCTTGTAGTTTGAATTGTTATATAATTTAGGCTTGTAGTTTAAATTTAGATGCGATAACAAAAGACTGGTAAACATGTTCATAATTTACTGAGATAAGTTCACTTGTAGTAACTAATAGTAACTGATAGTAACTATCTTTGTTGTTGATTTTGATAGTTGGCATTTATCTATTTTTATCAGTTGCTTTCAAATAAACAGTTACAAACCAAGCATGTAGTTTTTATTTCACATTGAGTTTGTTACCACATGAGAAGTGTAGGAAATTTACCTATCATCCCAACCATTAAAAGGCGAGACATATCTAGTACACAAGATATGAAGACCGGCAGTCCTGCTGTAGTGTCTTTGAAAGTCACTAGAGGCCGAATATCTAATCATTTCATTTCCCCAACACCTGAACAGTGTTATCATACACACGATCTCTGTAGGATTATCCACCAATGCTCAACTTCACAGAGCCGGTCTGTGGTTTACCGTTAGAAGCTTTAATGTGCGTCTACAACGCTACTGACGGTTGGTACTGTATGCGGACAGTAGTCAGTAGGGATTAAAAACGCAATGACACCATAAAACAGACCAAACATTCTGTTTGCCGTCTCTTTATATCCGTCAAGACCGCAACGACACGCTCATAACATTCCACCTCATTATAAACACATCGAAAATGCAACACCCATCCCCATCATACACCACTGGGAAACAAAATGGCGGCGCCCGTGGACGCAGGCTAAACCACATCGCAAACCTGTAATACATGCATCATTCATTAAGTTATACAATTGGCTTTTATAAATCATATCCTCATTACTACACCTGGCTAAATAAATAAATGAAAAGCATTCAGCGGAGCGATGTCGCGACAACTATTGGATAACCAGGAGATGATGTTTGACCCAAAGCAAAAGATTACTTCCGGGTCACATGACGCCGTCTTCCTGTTTACTCGGAGAGTCGAGAGTGACTGCGGTTTGGAAAAATTCCCGTCCTTCCGGAGCAAAAATCCAAACTTTTGCGGCTTTAGAGACAACCTACTGGTGTTTGTGTGCAAGACTAGGGTTCAAGTTTGTTCAGGTAAGAGGATATGTTGTATTTTGACTCTAAAATCTGTAGATTTGACAGAAAACCGAAGCGTGTCGCGTCGTTATTTTTGGTGGGGTCCGGTCAACTGGTGACTCAGCTCAACAATAAACAATAGCTCCTTTTTCCTGTCTTCTGTGGGTGTTGTAAAGCAGACCATAGTGATACTCATGTCATTTGTAACTTTGCTGATTCCTCGCCTTAAATGGAGGAAATATGTTTATTCAAAATTCACACGGGGAAGCGAGTCCTCAAGATCTGAGGAAGACACAAGATAACATAAACAACACGCGGGGTCAGGAGGGGTTTATCGGGGGCCTTTCTGTTAAGAATTATGTAGGTTGTAATCATCGAAATGGGTGAAACTGCAAGTGTGTTTCTGTGTATTGTCTTGTGCAGAGATAATTTTGAAGTGTTCCTTGGTGTGGAAAAAACGTCTAACTGGTATTCAGTAGGGCTGGGTACCGGTACAGAAAATTCAGGTCCAGGTCCAGTTCAGGTCCAGAGGATCAGGTCCAGGTCCGGACCTGAACCTGGACCTGATTCAGTATGACTCATACCAATGGTCCATTTCACTACAAAGAAATCTGTTTGGTGGAGTATTAGACATAACACTGGCGTTTTAAAATACTACAACGCTAACTGCACCTGTGCGATTGACTGTAAACATTGGTAGAAATTACTATAAACTCTACTCTACTTCACTCTTGTCATTTTCTTCCAACTGCAAGCGCCAAAACGTATGAATGCCTTATAAAATAATATGTTAATTTTCTAATCGGTCCAACATCCGGTCCACCTAATTTTTTCAGGTCCGGTTTTTCTGGACCGGTCCAGAAGAAAAACCGGTTTTGTATCGGTACGCTGTACCGATACCCAGCCCTAGTATTCAGGGTGAAGTTGAAATATGTACGGGATACTGTAAACCCCTCCGTCCGCCCCAGGGCCGAAACTCCCTGCCATTCTAACATCTGGAGTTCATCATGGCGTGTTTCTTATGTTGCGGGGAGGTCCAGTAACTGATGCTTGGGCGTGTTTTCACATTTAGCGTTTTCTCTTTTCACATTCGGGGAAAACGTAGAACGTAAAGCATCCAATTTTACTGCAGTTTGACTGAGTGATTTTAGCGAGAAATTGATAAGATTAAGAATTCGAGAGATTCACAATTACTTTGTTTTCATTGTAGCGTTTTATCAAGACTGTGGGGTGGCGTGTGCCGTCAAGAGTCACACTCATTTTTGTCCTATTTTTTATGCTCGTAAGAGATAGATGTCGGTCCCTTTCGCATACGGTCACCTCATTAAAAAAAGTTGTTCGTGCCGAAATCGAAGCGGAATCCAAAGGCAAAGCGTCAGACTGCAGACCAGGTTCTTGTCAGCGCATTTGAGCTTACACGCTGTGATTTCTGCTTGCAGTTTGGCAGAATTCTATTCGTTGCTTTTTGTTTGCATGAAAATTCTGTGACAGTGTTAAAGATAAGCTAATCTCCAAGCAGATCTTGCGGTGACATAAGATAGTATCATGAGCTGGGGAAGGAGTTTAGCCGTCAGAGGAGTTTTATTTCACCGCAAGATCTGCTTTGAGATTAAAGATAAACCTCATTTTCTCCGCTCACTACACCTTACTGAAATGTATTGCGTTCTATATCTAAACTAAGGATGAAGCATGAAGACTATGGGTGAATTTACGATGAAACAACTCTTATCGTTTCTGTTGTCTGTACAGAAGTTGCACAAGATCTAGGAGGATGTCGACAACAAGCGGAGCCCAGAGTTCGGGAGACACCAGGAAAAGGGTGAAAAAGGGTTCCTCTGTGCGATCTGTCAGAGAGGAGAAACGCTACAGGTGTGAGGAGTGCAGCAGGCAGTTCAGTCATCTTGGTAATCTGAAAGCTCACATTAGGACTCACACTGGTGAGAAACCCTACAGGTGTGAGGAGTGCAGCAGGCAGTTTAGTCAGCTGGGTCATCTGAAAAGTCACATCCAAACTCACACATGTGAGAAACCCTACATGTGTGAGAAGTGCAGCAAGCCGTTTAATCAGCTGTGTGATCTGAAGACTCACATGCGGACTCACACAGGTGAGAAACCCTACAAGTGTGAGGAGTGCAGAAGGCAGTTCAGTCAGCTGGGTGATCTGAAGAAACACGTGCGGACTCACACTGGAGAGAAGCCCTACAGGTGTGAGGAGTGCAGCAGGCAGTTTAGTCGGCTGGGTCATCTTAAGAGTCACATACGGACTCACACAGGGGAGAAACCCTACAAGTGTGAGGAGTGTAGCAGGCAGTTCAGTGAGCGGAGAGATCTGAAGAGACACATGCGGACTCACACAGGGGAGAAGCCCTTTAAGTGTGAGGAGTGTAGCAAGCAGTTCAGTCTGCTGGGTAATCTGAAGAAACACACGCGGACTCACACAAGGGAGAAACCCTACAGGTGTGAGGAGTGCAGCAGGGAGTTCTCTCGGCTGGATACTATGAAGAAACACATGCGGACTCACACAACAGGACTTGTACCAGTGTGAGGAGTTGAGTAAGCATTTCAGTCAGCTTAGTCATCTTGATGGACACAGACTGGGCCACAGTGTTCTCTTACAGGACGCGAGCTGACTCACACAGGTGAGAAACAAGTGTGAGTTGTACTGATAAAGCCAGCAGGTGGGGAAGTGAATCAGATCTGACAGTTAAGTCAGCGGTTGAACCTGAAAAGTTACATACACGTTGTCAGTAAAGCCAGTTCAGTTCGCGTTTTTGTGTCGCCAGCCTTTTCTGTTATGTGGTCCTTTTTGATCCCATATAAATATTGAAGTTTCTGCATCACTCCTACACAGTTCTCCGGGACTTCTCCCTCACGATGCGTTCATACTCTTCACACAAAGAAACACCATCACAAGTGTTAGGATGGGCGGAGTGCGAGGACACCGCACCGTATCGCGTTTTGATGCCATATAAATATTGAAGTTACCCGTGGTGTTGTACAATGTAGTTTGCATGATTGTAGTTTTCTTGGATGTGTATCATGTTCAAGTTCATTTCCTGTTGTGTAACTTCTATAGTGGAATATTGCAGATGTTGTATGAATCGTCCCATAGCAAACTAAACGTTAGTTCCAACTAGCACATTTTTGTATCTTTATTGACATCATTACATACAGCAGCGAGGTATGTCCTAAAAAAAATAGAATTTCGTTTGTTTTGTTTGAAGCGTTTCGTGTGTTGATTTACTACTAAAATTTTACATTTTTTTGGAATAATATGAAATATGAACCGTAGCAAGTTAGTTTCTAAAAGGCTACGAGTGAACTTACAACCTGAGATGATAGTAAATCCATTGTTATTTTAATCTTCTAGGAATAGCTACGGTAATTCCTGAGCGTTGAATCTAAGATTCGCAGTTTCAGTGTAGATAAGAGAATTTAAAAACTAGCAGAAGTGTTAAGAATGTTGTAAGATAAGACCAGTTTACCGATTTCTAACTTTCTTTGTTGTTATTATTTATATTTACCTATTTTGTTAGTAGTTGCTTCAGAATAAACAGTTCGAAAATAAACTTGTAGTTTTTCTTTTAAATTCAATTTGTTAATACTAGTGTATTAGAGTAGTGATGACACGAAGAAGAAGAAGAAGTGTATGAGAAATATATAGGAAAGTCCCATTTATTTATCATCCCAACCATAATAACAGGAGATATCTAGCACACGAAGTACCAAGGCCGGAAGTTCTGCTTGGTTAACTTTGAAAATCACTTGGGGCTAATCATCTGAATATTTCATTTCCCCAAAATCTGAATAATGTTAATATACACACGATCTCTGTAGGGTTATCCACCAATGTTCAATATCACAAAGCCGGTCTGTGGTTAGAAGCTTTAATGTGCGTCTACAACGCTACTGAAGGTTGGAAATGTATGTGAACAGTAGTCAGGGTCCAATTATCTGATCATTTCATTTTTGAAACACATGAACAGTGTTAATATACACACAATCTCTGTTATATCGCCCACAAATACTCAATATCACAGAGCCGGTCTGTGGCTAGAAGCTGTAATGTGCGTCTACAACGCTCCTGGCGGTGGGTAATGTATGCGGATAGTAGTCAGCAGGGATTAAAAAACGCCATGACACCATAAAACAGACCAAACATTTATCGTTGTGGCTGCCGTCCCTTTATATCCGACAAGACCGCAACGACACGCTCATAAATAATTCCACCTAAATATTAACACATCGAAATGGCAACACCCATTCGCATCATGCACCACTGGGAAACAAAATGGCGGCGCCCGTGAACGCAGGCTAAACCATATTTAACAATTGGTTCATCTAAATTATATCCTCAAATGTTACTACAATCTCACCATTCAGCTGAGCGATGTCGCGACAACTATTGGGTAACCAGGAGATGATGCTTGACCCAGAACAGTAGAATACTTCCGGGTCACATGACGCCGTCTTCCTGTTTACTCGGAGAGTCGAGAGCGACAGCGGTTTGGAAAAGTTCCTGTCCTTCCGAAGCAAAGACCACAATTTTCGCGGTTTTAGAGATAACCTACTGGTGTTTGTGTGCAAGACTAGGGTTCAAGTCTGTCCAGGTAAGATGATCTGTGGTATATTTTACCCTAAAATTTCTAGATTTGACAGAATACTGAAGCGTGTCGTGCTACTCCTCAACTGGTAAGTCAGCTCCATTTTTCCTGCCTTCTGTGCGTTTTGAAAAATAGACCATAGTCTACGATACACATGTTCCTTTGTAGCTTTTCTGTTTCCTCATCTAAAATAGAGGAAACTTTCTGTCGCACTGTTTATTCAATTGACACAGAAGAAGCGAGGAGGAAGGCTGAAGATAACGTAAACAAATCTTTGGGCCCTTGACAGGTTTACAGAGGGGTCTTCTTTTATGAATTGAAAGCGTTGTAATCGTTAAAACGAGTGTAACTGCAGCTGTGTTAATGTGTATTAATAATTGCAGAGGCACTTGTGTAGTGTTCATTGGTGTGAAGAAACGTCTTGCTGGTATGAAGGGCGCAGTTGTTGTATGTACGGTATACTGTAAACCCCTACGTTCGCCCCTGGACCGGAGATTTCCCGCCAATGTGGTGTTCATCATGGCGTGTTTCCCGTTTTACGGGGAGGTTCAGTAATCTCCAAGCAGATTCCTCCGGTGGCATAAAACAGTAACAAAGCTGGGGAAGGACTTCAGCCGGCAGAGGGAAATTTGCCACCGCGGTGGCAAATTTTACCCCTCTGCTGGCTGAAGTCCTTCCCCAGCTTATGTTATATGCCACCGGAGGAATCTGCTTGGAGATTAGAGGTTCAGTAACTGATGCTTAGAGGTGTAACTACATCATGACTACTAGTAATTGGGGGAGGGTTCACTAGTTGTCAATTTTTTTTGGTCAGTAGATATATTATTTTTACAGACTTAAAACAACAAGTAATTAGGTGTAGGGTTCAGAATGCTTAACAATAGCTAACGGCAAACTGACTGTTCTATCGATAGGTTTTCTGAAAGAGTTCATTGGATCATTCCATTGTATTCATGGAGTGTCTGGCAAAACTGGGCTGCGAAATCGACACTTAGGCAATCTGCCGTTTGACATTGTTTTTACGTTTTGATCGTCTGTGTTCTGGTGCAAGTCTCTGCTTTCCTTCCCCCAATTTTAGTCCCTCCTTGACTTCTTGTCTCCAAAGAGTTCTGTTTGCTGCAAGTGACTCCCATGCATGTGTTGATGCTCATGTCAAGGGCCTTTAAGTCCCGTTTGATAACATCCTTAAAACGCAGGTGGGGACGACCACGTGTTCTTCTCCCAGTAGCCAGTTCACTGTACAATAAATCCTTTGGAATCCTCCCATCTGGCATACGGCACACATGGCCAAGCCAGCGTGTGCATACTAGGAATATTAGCACGTGTGAGTACATTTACATTGGTGACATAATCACTCCATTTGATATGAAGGATTCTACGCAAGCAACGGATGTGAAATTTGTTGAGTTTCTTTTCCTGGCTTGTGTATAGGGACCATGTTTCGCTGCCATAAAGCAGAACACTGAGAACACACGCCCTATAAACAGCAATCTTTGTGTGAGTTGTAAGCTTCTGGTTTTCCCAGACTCTCTTTTGTAGTCTGGCAAAAGTAGTTGCTGCTCGTCCTATTTTACAATTTATTTCAGCTTCCAGGGAAAGGTTGTCTGTGACAGTGGACCCTATGTAAGTAAACTTGGGAACCACTTCTAACTCATAATTGTTGATGGTAATTGACTTTGGGGGGGGGGTGATTGACTCCCTAGCCCATCACTTGGATTTTAATTCTTTTTTTAATTCTTAATTCTTTATAAAACATATCTAACTTGGTCGTTTCTATTTTCTCTACAAAAGTTACACAAGATCAGAAAGATGTCAACAACAAGCAGTCGGTGTGAGGAGTGCAACAAGCAGTTCAGTCGACTGGATAGCCTGAAGAGTCACATGCGGACTCACACAGGGGAGAAACCCTACAGATGTGAGGAGTGCAGCAGGCAGTTCAGTCAGCTGAGTGCTCTGAAGACTCATATACTTACTCACACTGGGGAGAAACCTTACAAGTGTGAGGAGTGTAGCAGGCAGTTCAGTCTCCTGAGTATTTTGAAGATTCACATGCGGACTCACACAGGCGAGAAGCCCTACAGGTGTGAGGAGTGCAGTAAACAATTCAGTCAGCAGATTGCTCTTAAGATTCACATGCGGACTCACACAGGTGAGAAACCCTACAGATGTGAGGAGTGCAGCAAGCAGTTTAGTCAGCTGAGTGACTTGAAAACTCATGCACGGACTCACACAGGGGAGAAACCCTACAAATGTGAGGAGTGCAGCAGGCAGTTTGGCAGGCTTGATCATCTGAAGAGTCACATGCAGACTCACACGGGTGAGAAACCCTACAGGTGTGAGGAGTGCAGCAGGCAATTCTGTAACCTTGGTAGTCTGAAGAGTCACATGCGGACTCACACAGGGGAGAAACCCTACAAGTGTGAGAAGTGCAGCAGGCAGTTTAGTCAGCTGGGTGCTCTGAACAGTCACATGCGAACTCACACAGGTGAGAAACCCTACAGGTGTGAGGAGTGCAGCAAGCAGTTTGGCAGGCTGGATCATCTGAAGAATCACATGCGGTCTCACACAGGTGAGAAACCCTACAGGTGTGAGGAGTGCAGCATGCAGTTCTGTCAGCTTGGGAATCTGAAGGCTCACATGCGGACTCACACAGGGGAGAAGCCTTACAAGTGTGAGGAGTGCAGCAGGCAGTTTAGTCAGCTGGGTGCTCTGAACAGTCACATGCGGTCTCACACAAGGGAGAAACCCTACAGCTGTGAAGAGTGCAGCAAGCAGTTCAGTCAACTAGGTAATCTGAAGACTCACATGCGGTCTCACACAGGTGAGAAACCCTACACGTGTGAGGAGTGCAGCAGGCAGTTTAGTGTGCTACGTTCTTTGAAAATCCACATGCGGACTCACACTGGGGAGAAACCCTACAAGTGTAAAGAGTGCAGCAAGCAGTTCAGTCAGCTGGTTAATTTGAAGTCACACATGAGGACTCACAAAGAGTGAGAAGCCTACAAGTGTGAGGAGTGTAGCAAGTAGTTTGCTAAGTTCTTTGAAAACCCAGGGCCACATGCGGACTCACACATGGCAAAGAACCCTACAAGTCCATTGACCGCAGCAAGCAGTTCAGCGAGTATTTTGTGAATCATAGTGGAACACAAACAACACAAACAATTGGACTTACCAAACTTTTAGACTGACCAACTCCATATCTTTCAAGGATTGAAGAATCCACCGCTTCTACCATGGACTTTCTGCATCTTATGATCCAGTGTTTCATATGATTTATTTGTTGAAGGCGACAGCACGAAAGTGGTTACTTGCTCATTCCCCGGCAAAGACTGGAGTTGGACAAGTCGGAAAAGTCCAGTTGTTGCGTAAGACTTTGATTCGGCATTGTCATTTTGGTTTGACATAATTCAGGTGGTGTTATAGAATTAGATAAAGATGTTTGTCTTGTTGTAAGCGTATCGTGTTCAAGTTGACTTCCTATCTTTAAACTTCTTGTTTGATTAGTTTTCTAACTGAAACTTAGTTTTAGTAAGTAGAACTTAACATTGTTTTGTCATTGTTTTTTGTTGTTGTTCACTGGAACTTAGCATTGTTATTGAAGTAGAAATTACTTTAGCATTTGTTGGGTAAACCAGAACTTAGAATAGTTTTCGTTAACTGGAACTTAACGTTGTTTTTGTAGACTAGGACTTAATATTGTATTGTTTTTGTAAACTAGAACTACGTTTATTGTCTACAAGGAAAAAGAGTACCTTCTTCACGAGTGAACTTGAGATGATGATAAATGTTATGTCATTTTTCTCTTCTATGAATAGTTACTCTTGCTACGTTATGTAACATGTTATAGTTTAGTCTCCCAGTTCGACCTTAGAGAGAGGGAGAACAAGAAAACTATCAGAAGTTCTAAGAAATTTGTAAGATAAGTTCGTTTATGCATGTCGTGTGTAAGCAACTGAAGTTCTAAACTTGCTTACCATGCTCATGTTTTGTTGTTAGAAAGTTGACGTTTTTAAGTCTTTTGTAATGATGTAGGATCTAGCACATATTCTTTATGCATACTAGTTGTATTAGATATTATATTCTAGTAGTCGTAGATTTGAGATGGAAGTCATTCATTTCCCAAATAAAGTCACTTGTTTCTTGTGCACTTGTGTATAGCTGTCAATTTAGGAATATGGCTTAAGTGTCGGCATAGCTGTAGATTATAGTGTTTTATAAAGTGTAATCCAGAAGTGTGAAAAATTGTCGAAGAAATTGTTGAAAGTGGTGGTAAAGTTCTATTCTGGTTGTTGGTTTATACTGTAGATGCAGAAATGTTCGCGGTGGTTTTATATTCTGTACAGTGTATGGCACTACCGCGAACTTAAAACCGCCGCGAACACTCCACTTTCCCGCCAACGCGAACTTAAATGCATATACAGCAATCTTAAGGTTAACGTTCTGGAAATAAATGCCTAGCAGGCCCTAATGTGGCACAGGTACTTAAAACCTGTTTTTATCCCCTCAGGTGAAATGCTGTACCTATAATGTTACAGCTTCAGTTAAGCGCCGCCTTCAAACTTTTCAATTCTTCTATGAGCATTTGATGGAATCAATGAGGTTTTATCATCTTAAGAGTTAAGAACCAGTCAATAACGTAGCCTCTGTTTCAGTCTTCGAACGTGGCTGGTTTTTATTTGGGGGGGGGGGGGGGGG
>NC_049990.1:2311493-2312636 GCF_000003815.2 Branchiostoma floridae
TAAAACCAGCCCCGTTCGAAAACTGCAACGGAGGCTATCAATAACACGCATAATCACAATCAGAGCTATACTGTAGGAACATATGAAGGGTTGTCGCTAGCCGAAACAGGATGGGAAGATTTAGCCGGTTTGATCTCCTTCTTGAACCGACAGACTTTAAAATACAACAGAACCGAGATGGCGGCCAAAACAGCCACGCCAATCACGCAGCCAATGACGACCCACGTGACCGTATTGTCAGCTCTGATTGGTCCGGGGATGTACTCGAGGTTTGACGTCACGATGTTGGACGGAGGCCCACAGTTATCCTCCTCGTCGCACATGCGCAATGAGAAGACGAAGGTGACGTTGTCCCCCCTCTCGGGTACCCGGATGACGACAGTCTGCACGTGACCAGGAGGCGGCGGTGACGTCAGATTTCCCTGCAGCACTTGCGAGGGGTTGACCGGAGATGAGCCGGGAAAGTCGTCTGCCAGTTCGTCAAGATGGCGGCCGTAACGGAGATCAACATAGTCCGCTGGAAAGCATATTCGGATATTAGAGGTATGAAAGACGCGAAAGCACTTTGCATCAATGATAACGTATACCATGTGTGGGTTATGCTCTTAAGTTTACAACACCTTGTGTTACTTATGTTGCAATCTGCTGTAAACACTATACAGGCTTTTCATTGACGTCATACTAATTATAATTTGAATCCTCCGACGATCATGTTGGTGGGTAATTGAATTAAGCAGTGGCATCTTCCTGTGGTTAACAGACTTACGCTGTAATCCAACATGGCGCAGTTGACGTCAGATGAAAAGCCTGTACTGACTTTCTTTGTGCACACTTTATCTAGAAATGTGTTTTCGGTCAGAGTTGAATGTGGCCACCACAAAACTGAATATACATTTTAAAAAATCAGTAAATTTGCGTTCAGCCAGGCGTTTTATTGAGCGATAATATATATCTGTATACCAGTCGAAGTCCTAACCAAGACATACAAGTGTTTGTTTGTTTTTTTTTTTGCTTTTTTTTTTGGACAGACGAGGACAATGTGGCACTGCACTTAAGTTAGTAACTCATATCAACAGTGCCATATACAAGGAAAGACAGAAGGTAAAGGTAGCCTTTTTCTTTAACCTCCCCGACCGAAGCCAG
>NC_049990.1:2312736-2334326 GCF_000003815.2 Branchiostoma floridae
CGGGTGGAGCGCCCCACCCGGCCTCCAGCTTGATGACGATGTACCCAGAGGCGTTCCCCTCGCTGTTATCAACTGAGACCGACACTCCGTAACGGCCGTCCGCCGAGAACCCCAGGAAGTACCGCGTGTAGATGCCGTCATTCCTGGTGACGTCAGCGCCTTGGGGAACACGTAACCATCAATGAGTAACCTCTAACATGCTCCGCGGATCGGTGGTCTAATTGTAGAAATCGGACAAATAGAGTCAATAGGACGCTAGGGGAATATTTCCCTCACCGTCGACCTCTGGCCGGCTGACTCCCCTAGCGTACTATTGACTCCGATTTCTACGGTCAGACCACGGATCCGCGGAGCCTGTTAGAGGTTAATCAATGAGAGCTGTGTAATGTTACTGAATGTAGATCTTCCTGCGTGAACATTTTTCGATAAAACCCTAATCATTCTCATAATCACAGAGCCTTTTGAGCAAAAAATGTTACCTTTCGTTTCGTTCATTATGCATCAAAGTTCGCTTTGAATTAGCACAGACACAAACACTCACAGACATAAACACATAAACGCACATACATAGACACAAACACACACACACACGAACACGCACAAACACACTCAGACACACACACACACACACACACACACACTCAAAAATGCACACACATACATACATGGACACAGACAGACAGACACACACACACACGCGCGTACTACACCGAAAACAACCTTCTTAGTTCCTCCACCCGACCATCGGGTGGTTTCTCGATGTGAACCTTCACGACAGCTCCAACGACAGGCAGACACAAACACACAAGGACACAGACACACAAACAAACACAAACACGATATTTCTACCTTCACTAAGAAGGTTATGTTTCTGGTGTCGTACCTGCGCCGTTGTCCAGAAGCATAAGCTCCTCTACCCGACCGTCAACTGGTTTCTCGATGAGAACCTTCACTACAGCCCCAACCACAGGCAGATAACCCCGCCGTACCGAGGCGAAGATCCTCAGCGCATTGGGCCCGGAGGAGTAGTTCAGGGAGACAGCGCTCACCTGGGCCTTTACCTAAAAACATACAGCAAGAAGTTAGTCTTTTTAAACAACAAATTTAGGCTACTCCAACGACAGGCAGATAACCCCGCCGTACCGAGGCGAAGATCCTCAGCGCATTGGGCCCGGAGGAGTAGTAGTTGAAGGAAACAGCGCTCACTTGGGCCTTTATCTTGACCAAAAACACACACAGCAAAAAGTGAATCTTTCTCTTTTGCGCGCCATCAGTCTATATAACAGTGGCGCCGTGTGTGGCGTAATTGGTAGAGCGTTCGGCTCGGAACCTAGAGGCCCCGAGTTCGATACCCGCCGTGCCCCCGACGCTTTGCCCTTTGGAAAAGCACTTAACACGACTTTCCTCACGTCGCCCAAGGGTAAAAATGGATACCTAAATTCGGTCTGGGAGGTACAAGACTACCTTTACCTTCTGTCTGTACCGAGTATGTGGCACTGTTAATATAAGTTTCTAACTTAAGTACAGTGCCACATTGTCCTCGTCTGTCCAAAAAGCAAATAGAAAAAACACACTTCTGGATCAAAAAAGCAATCCACCACTTGTTCGCAAGTTAGTATTTCATCTGTACATGTGATTATTATGTTTGTCCCTTTTAATCTTGTATTCTGTATGTATGTCTGTAAGTGTATGACGTTAGGTCACCATAGTTGTTTTGGGGATCGTTAAGTCGAAAGACAGTAGTTTTACACTGCAATAGTTTGAAAATGTTTCAATTTGAAACGTCCACGTCCGTTGACCTGAAATCCCTAGATACACGGTTTCTTAAACAATGAATTTAGGATACTCCACGGATAAAGGTGAACAAGCGTTACTTGTTTATGAACATGTAGCGATCGAACCCTGGAGGATTTGACCTGATATGGCGAAAGGGCATCGTTATAAACAAATAAGCAAGTACCTTGATTGGTTCGACATCGGGGAGGGGGTTGGAAGTCACGATGGTGATGACGTCATAGTCACCAGGGCCGGGGTTGCTGATGTTGTACGTCCATTTTCCTGGCTGGAGGTCAAGAACAAAAGCTCGATAAAGGTTACACTTTCCCGGAATACGATACAAAAAACAATCAATCAATGCATTCCAATAATCAGGGCTAGTTTATTAAGATTTCTCGTGGAAACTCAAGATAAACATTTACACCACCATAAACATGAATCATGAAATTGGGGTATTGTGACAAAAGTATCATTTTGATTATAGACGTAGCCATGTCCTCATGAAAAAGCGGCCTGCAGGCCGCGTAGGACTTCTCATGAATAAATACATGTTTGTAAAGGTTCAAACAAACTTCCCTGTTTGAGTGTGTTAAACCTTACAGATGCCTAAACGAGGTTCTATCGTCGGATCCATCAGCCTCATATGTGGATAATCATATTGTAATGACGATTACCAATGTCATAGTTACGCCATCGCAGCCATGATACAGACCTTAAACTCGAAAGTTCATCTATGTTGGTAGAAGTCATTCTTGAACTTGTTTAACTGTAATATCCAACACAAAAATTGGACTCACCCAAAAGTCAAATTTTTGTGTTGGATATTACAGTTAAACTAGTTCAAGAATGATATAGACTCGTACCGTTGCTGTGCCAGGGATCTCAACGGTAATCGTATCCGACGTGACGTCATACATGGGGCTTCCCTCGGTGACCACGTGACCTAGCGGCGTCTCCATGGTTACCGTGGGCCGACTCCCATCCAGCCAATAGAAGCAGAACGTGGTGTTCGCCCCAACCGAGTTGTCCACGTACACGTGGTTGGTGTGGGTCTGACCGCCACCGATGGTCATCTCCTCGTTCAAGAGCTGTGGGAGTGCGTAAAAACAATATTTTGTTCGCAGTGAATATAATATATTTTCATGTAGACGGAAGCTTTAAGTTATCATAAAAGCTTATGTGAGTTGGTACATGAAACTCGCTTTCCGTAATGTTAGTTTTCTGTTAATTTTTCATACTGTGCACACGTCACACTTCCGAAAAGTGACGTGTACAGGGCTTCCGAGCGAATCTCAGTTTCTATGTTGATGAAAAGTCAAATCCGTTAAGCCGACGGTTAAATAAAAATGAAAAAAAAGTGCAACCGCATCCCTAGACAGAAACCTCCGGTACAATTTCAGTACTTTTGTGCGACCTCGCTACGGCACTCGTTAAGTAAAATGAAACGTACAAAAACCTACAAAATAGTAGTACTAATATTTTAGACATCGCAACATCTTTGGTCTTCTTTTACAAAGTCATTCCTTACAGACGCACCTTGACTGCCTTGCCGCCTGCTGTAGCCTCAAACGTGGCGGTGAAGGCGTTATCCAGGGCCGCTGAGTCGCGTCGGGCGGCGTAGAAGGACGGACCTCCCGTCTGCTGGGCCAGGCTCTCCAGCGTGGCGTCCGCGTTCTGGCTGTACGCAACCTGAAATTATTATAAAACGGTGAAATCTTAAACCTGAAGGCGTTATCCAGCGCCGCGGAGTCGCGTCGGGCGGCGTAGAACGACGGTCCGCCCGTCTGCTGGGCCAGGCTCTCCAGCGTGGCGTCTGCGTTCTGGCTGTACGCAACCTGGAATTATTGACAAAAAACGGTGAAATTCGCAATAAAAAAACTAGAGTCCTTTCCTCTTAATATGGTGCATAGGGTGACACCCATTTTCTATGCCTGAGTCGGCTTTTTTGGCTGTACGCAACCTGGAATTGTTATAAAACGTTGAAATCCTAAGTTGGCAATCAAATCTAGAGTCCTTTCCACTTAATATGGTGCATAGGGCGACACCCATTTTCTTTGCCTGCGTCGGCGTTTTGGCTGTAGGCGACCTGGAATTGTTGTAAAACGGGGAAATTTGCAATAAAAAATCTAGAGTACTTTCCTCTTAATATGGTGCATAGGGCGACACCCATTTTCTATGCCTGCGTCGGCGTTTTGGCTGTAGACAACCTGAAATTGTAAACGTTGAAATCTTAAACTGGCAATAAGAAAGCAGGGAGTCCATTTTATCACCTTATGGTGAATAGGGTAGCATCCATGTCCACCTCCTTAGTCCTTTGGGTAACACAGCTGTGCAAGCGCAGATGATATTGTCATTTGATATGTATTGTCATTTTCATAAAACTGTGTGTGATTCAAAATCTAAGATGGTGCGAAGTTCACGTTATCTGAAGTTAACAGTCCAGAAATACGTAGAATTGCAGTTTGCTTTTTATTGGACGTTAAATGGTATCATCATCATGTTTAATTCCAATATAACAGCAAGTAGATAGTCAAATGCCAGGTAGATACAGATGTCATTCCTTACTAATATCTTACATCTTACAAAGTTTTCATAAGTACTGTTACCATATCATAAGAGCTACTAATATTCAGTGCATAGTCTACGTGAAGGCCAACAATGCAGGCATTATGAGTCTACTGCAAATCAAGTTGCCATGCAAGAGATACTAGTACGGGTTAACAAAACGTCTAAACATCGCAGCTACAATGTCTCCTACAATGTAACTATGGCTCTGAGCAAACGAACTGTATGATATCCTAAGGCCCCTAGTATAGAATAATAAAGGTATACCATAAGCCCATAGCAACATTTTCTACATAACCTGATGGTGGTATATTCTACTAAAAGAGATTTCCTGCAAATTGAAACAAAATAAAAGATAAATGAAAATTTAATTGGTTGCCAAGCATCACGTCATTGCAAGGTGCTATGACCAACACGATAACTGACACGTTATACCTCAGATCACATGTACCTGTACAGTTCTATACAGTCTCCTTGCCTACACGCCACCGCTATGTAACCATCAGGAGTCAGAGCAAGTCCACTGGCGTACTCCCCTTTAACAGTCCCCACAGTCCGTATGAATGTCCCGTCAGGCCTGAACACCTGCACACGGCCGTCCTCTGCGTTTCCGACAATGATGTTACCTGCCGGGTCTAATGCTAGACCTCCTGGCTTTTGACATACTTCATCATCATCACATTGAATGCCAAAATCAAATTTGAAACTTCCGTTAAGATCAAACACAACTATTTTGGGAGCGCTCTGAGACCTGTCTGCAACATACATTGCATCACGTGATTCATCTACTGCTACAAAGTACGGTGTGTGTAACGTCCCCTTGCCTATCTCCCGGATGAGGCTCCCGTCAGGCTGCAGGAGGAGACAGGAGTGCTGTGCGTGATCCGCCACCACCATGCGACCGTCATGCAGAATTGCCAATCCATGCGGGCCGTTCATCCAGTCCGGATTGAATGTATTCAAAAGCTCGCCTTCCCTGGAGTAGCGTCGTAGTCCGTAATCTTTGCCCCACGACGTCACAAGGAACACCCCATTTGATTCTACACCAACACCAAATGGCTTCTCACTCTCAACGGCAAAGGTTCTCAAACATTGACCTGTCTCAGCATCAAAGAGCTGAACTCGCTTGTTCCCCTTATCCACCACTACAATGTTTCCTTCCTTGTCAATCGCGACACCCAGCGGCCAGATCAGTTCCCCCTCCCCGCTGCCCTTCCGTCCGATAGTTAAGGCTGGGGTCTCCTTTCCGTGTACGGTAAAATCAAACGGACTTCCGGCTACGTGTACCGAGTTCACCTTGACCTCTAGCCTATGTTCCCCATTGACCTCAGGCGTGTACAACATTTCCCAGACGCCCCTGCTCTTCATCTGTAGTTGTGTGTGCACGTTAGTTCCAGACGGGTCCGTCATGTTGGTTGTGACAGCTCTACTGTTTGCAAAACACGGATGCCCGGCTTTGTTCACTGTCGTCAGTGACGCAGAACACTGAAACCCCTGAACTGCTGGCTTCACGACAACATGACATTTTGAAACGTCTACTTTTGTCATTACGCCACCGAGGTCCTTAACTTCTTTCGCAAAGTCCGTAACGGTCGTGTTCTCGACGAATTGAAACTCGCTCCAGTTGGACTCCAGGTCCAGTTGTTTTGCCAGCAGAGTTTCTACCCTTGTTTGGACTTGGTTTCCCACCTCCAGAATGTGCACGTCACTTCCGTGTTCTACAGCTTGTTTACAGAACTCATACGCGCTCGTCAGTCCAGCCAGCTCAAACTCTATCGCTTCCTTCTTTGTCTGTAGAACCTTGCCGTCGACTTGGCATTGTTCGTCAATCTGGCTCAAAATCTCCTTTTCACGCTCTTGCAGAAGGTCGACAAGTTGACGGAAATACGCCTTGACTTGGTCTGTGGCTACGTCTTTCGTGGGGTTTAAGTCCGACATCTTCTTCTCTACTTCCTTAACAGAAGCCTTTATTTCCTCAAGACGCGGGTCTAGGTCTTGCAAAAGAGCTTGCAGTGTTTTCTTTTTCTCCTGAGCGACGGTGGCGATTTCTACCGGATTGTGATCTTTGCCCGGCCGATGGTCGACCACGGTACATGCTGTACAAACCAAAGCCGTACAATTTTCACAATAGAATTCTATTTCATACTTCTTGTGTTTGTCACAGTGCCGTTTGCGATGGAATTGGCTCATACCTTCCTCTGCCTTCAACGTTTCTTCAGTCGTAACATTGTGATCTTTAGAACATGGAAACTTACGGTGTAGCGATGTGCACGACTCGCACATTAAGGTTGCGCAATCCGCACACCAAGACTTTGACCCCTCCATACTCCCCTCGCATACTTGACAGGGCACACCTGGCTCCGTACCTTTCTTCGCAGCCGCGAAGTCCAGCAGGTTGTTGACGTAGAAGTTGGTCCTGAGACCGTCCACACCTTGGTCCGGTAGACTGACCTGTGTGCGGCAGGTTGGACATTCCAGCGGCTGTTGTTTGGTGGCCCATTCTTGCAGACACTCCCTACAGAATGTGTGCAGACATGGCAGGACTCTGGGGTCCCGGAAGTGCAGCATACAGACCGGGCACGTCAGGAACTGCTCGTCAAGGTCGCTTGCCATTTTACTTGCCATCTTGATTTTGGACGATCGAAAAACTGCTTATGCCTTGTTGATGAACTGTCTTGTCGCTCTGAACGATCGCCTTCGTTCTCGGAAGCCAGTTTCGGTGACGTAGTTGATATGACGTGATTGTAATGAACTCTGACCCATTGGTGAAGTCGTTGCAATCACGTGATATCAGGCACGTCACCGAAACTGGCTTCCGAGAACAAAGGCGGTGATGAAGTCATTCTATTTTTAAAACGTTGTTTGGACTTTGGGTTTGGCAAATACGTTATCGCTAGTAGCAAGTAGAAATACGTTGCCCCCACATAGTGTGCAATCTGTTATAAGGTCAAGGTCAGACACCTTAAGGTTCCCCTGGTAAATTTCCACTAGGCTTTAATTGAAATCAAACACTGCATTATAGTCCTATAATTAGAAGGAAACAAGAGTTCATCGACCCCATACCTTCGCAAAATATCATTACCTCGTTAGCAATGGAAATCATGCCCTCAGTTTTGCATGATATTTGACCTGAATACTCACTTTACAACATTGGTTATAAAATGAGATGCCTTTATACCACAAATATTTTAAAGATCTTTAGAAAACAGATAGATAAGTAAACAAACAAACAAACAAACAAACCGTGGCAACGATGACTCTCTTCCTGATGAGCTCGGGCATGGCGTCACGGATTCTCGGGTCCCTGTTCTCCCTCCCGTCAGTCACGAGAAGTAGAACGCCCCCTTCTGGTGGGCCAACCGCCTCCAGAGCCTGTATGAACAATGCAGAATAAAAACTCATACTGAAGAATGCGTGTAATAGTTACTCTAGACGCTGAATATGATAGGTAAACGGTTAGACGTTTCAGGCAGCACACAGTACTTGAGTAATACCTGTATATATTTCATCTCGAGACGGATGCTTGGCCCCTACAACTTTTGAAAGTTGATTTCCAAAAGGGGCAACCATACATGTAAACGAGAAGTAGAACGCCCCCTTCTGGGGGACCAATTGCATCGAGAGCCTGTAGGAGCGAAAAAAACTCATACTGGAGAATGTGTTTGGGCAAACTAGCTCTTACCTAGAGCATAATTCCAAGTATTTCAGTTAACTTTATTCTAACTTGAATGTATTTGGATCTATAGCCAGCTATTCAAAAAGCTATTCTTTCAATGGCTGCATTATCATTGATACATGTACCAATTACGCACATATTATAGATTGTGACATGTACATGTATGTGACAGCGGCATTGTCTGGCATCTAGTCTTATTAGATATTTTTGGTTAGTCTCAGTCATTGTGCATATGTGGTAGGGACTGTTGACAGCGGACTAAGCTTAGGTTAACAAGACTGGATTCGAAGCTAATGAGAACAATGTTTGAAAACAATGCTGACAGATTATTTTCCCCCGCACGTACCTCCGCACCTTTGAGGAGACCACAGCCGATGCAGGTGCCGCCGCTCGTGGTGGTGGGGACTGCGGCGACTAGCGAGTCTCGGTCAGCTTGGGAGTCAACTCTGTAACACACAAAACAACTGTTAAAAGTGTCCTCGGCATTGCTTTATAACAAAGACACGTGTGCCCACATCCTTAATTAGTGGTGAGATATATCGTAGTGTGTTTGTGCTTTATGTACTGTATTCTACGTCATTTTATTGTCAAATAGCCTGAAATTTGACCCAAGTTTAGTGGGCCGATACCCCCGCACATTTATGTACACCCCTTTTATTGAGGCTCACCTGATCACCGGGTGGACTAGTGACTCGGCTCGGGCGAAGGTGACCAGCCCTACCAAGGAACCGATGTACACCGTGCCCTTACCTTATCACCGGGTGGGCTACCGACTCTCTGGCGGCAAAGGTGACCAGTCCTACCGAGGAACCGAAGTACACCGCGCCCTTACCTGGTCACCGGGTGGTCTAGCGACTCTGCTCGGGCGAAGGTGACCAGCCCTACCAAGGAACCGATGTACACCGTGCCCTTACCTTATCACCGGGTGGGCTACCGACTCTCTGGCGGCAAAGGTGACCAGTCCTACCGAGGAACCGAAGTACACCGCGCCCTTACCTGATCATCGGGTGGACTAGCGACTCTCAGGCGGCGAAGGTGACCAGGCCCACCGAGGAAGCGAAGTACCCCTTGCCCTTACCTTATCACCGGGTGGGCTACCGACTCTCTGGCGGCAAAGGTGACCAGTCCTACCGAGGAACCGAAGTACACCGCGCCCTTACCTGGTCACCGGGTGGTCTAGCGACTCTGCTCGGGCGAAGGTGACGATCCCCACCGAGGAACCGAAGTACACCGTGCCCTTACCTGATCAACGGGTGGACTAGCGACTCTCTGGCGGCGAATGTGACCAGGCCCACCGAGGAACCGAAGTACACGGTGCTTCGGATGAACCTCGTTGCCACCTGTATCAGCCTCCGAAGCGGTTCGCCCTACAAGGCAAAGCAAACAATGGAAGAGCTGACCGTCGACTTTATTTCTCAAAATCAGCTCCCATTCAGTTTTACGGCAAACCACACTAATTTTCACAATATAAGATAAAGAAATAAATAGTATTATGCACCGACAGATGTAGCAATTTAGAGAAGCGTAGACTGATCCCATAGTCCCTTAAGAGATGCAAAATAAAAACATAACAATGTAAATATATGACGAACATGCAGCCATGCTCCTATTGGTCGATTTTCTAATTTTTATGGTAGGTTGGAATGCTAATTATGATGGACAGTCTTTTGTTTGCATCCTTGAACTCGTTTTATCATGGCCACCGAGTGAGAAAGGTGTATACATGTATTTTCTGCCCAGTCGTAAGCTTGTCCTACAATGCCCGTGACAGGCACACCTACCCTCATGCTGTTGGACGCGTCCAGCACCAGAACGATCCTGAAGTCGTTCTCCTGAAGCAACACGAAGTCTGGCACCGTGGACTGAACTTCCCGCGGCGGGTTCGCGCCGTTAGCAAAATCGGTGTGCTGGGTCATCACGTCCCAGGCGCTCCGACCTGGAAGAAAAACAATGACTGTCAGTCGAGACGGGGGGTGATATAAGCTTCCAGTAACGCGAAGTCTGGTACCATGTACCGGACATCGCGGGGAGGGTTCGCGCCGTTACCGAAGTCTGGGTGCTGGGCCATGACATCCCAGGCGCTCCGACCTGGAAGGAAAACAATGACAGTTAGTCAGCTGTGACGGGGGATGATACAGGCTCCCGGTAACGCGAAGTCTGGTTCCGTGCACCGGACATCGTGGGGAGGGTTCGCGCCGTTAGGACTGGGTCACATTTCCAAGCTGAGGCCCGCCCGGGATGTTTTAGGAAACGAGAAATCACTTCACACGACCTTCCTCACTTCACACCGGTGTAAAAATGGGCACCTAACTTCGGTCGGGGAGGTAAAATGCTACCATTACCCTTCTCAGGCTTCTGTCTGTACTTAGTTAGTGGCACTGTTGAAATAAGTTAATAAACTTGAGTACAGTGCCACATTGTCCTTCTCTGTTCGAAAGCAAATTTTTAAAAAAAGCCAATCTTACCATCCTGTCAGTCTTCGGACACACCATCTTCCACCTCGCATCCTGTCACTCTTGAAATAACTGCGAACACACACCATCACAGACAAACATAGAAACCGAAAACAATACTTCCGTTCTTACTGAGGTAATAAAAAGTTACGTGAAATGAATACCTTGACACAGAGAGTTGTGCTTGTTGGGTGCCTCGCGGTTGTGGTAGGACAGAGGGTCTCCGGTCGGGTCGCTGTGGCAGAAACTCGTCACCTGCACAAACATGAAGCGCCATCTAGCTGAACGTGCAGATACTGCAGTACAGAAACACACACATACACACACACGCGCGCGCATACACAAGAACACACACACACAGCCATACATACATACACACACACACATACACATACACATACACATACACACACAAAGACACACACATACATACACACACACACACACAGTCATACACACAAACACACACACAGAGTTATACACACACACGTACACACACATATATGCACACACACACACACATATGCAAACACACATGCACACACAGATGCGCACACATCAGACGCGTGCGCGCGCGCGCATACACACACACACTTTCTGCTAATTTGCTGACAGTGTGAAACTAAAACTCCTGAGAGACAACAATGAAAACTAGAGTCTAACATCTGTTAGGGATTCCTCTACCGAAACAGCTGTTCTCCACATTAGAGGACACATAACCCCGTATCTGCATCATGCTACATCTGCTTGGCAATATCCAAGTACCACAAGGCCTAACGCGCAGACAACGCAGGCCTGGGTCAATATACAGAAGGACGTGGGATGATTTCTGAAATTACTGCATTGATTATAAAAACAGCTACTGCGAAAAAAAACATCGAGCATCATCGCACAGCTGAGTGCAGACGACATGCCAAACTTCATACGAATGCGGCAAACGGAACATAGAGATACAGATGCGAACACTCAACGCATCCACTAACAATAATACTCTGTCAACGAAAGTTACCCTCCGGTCACAGAGTACATATCGAGAACAATCCCACACGTTTTCAATGAAGCACAGAAGAAAAACTTACCTGGCTAAGAAATTGCATGAACATGTAGGACCCGGTAGCTCGGTTGGTTTGGTCATCGGGGTAGAACCTGCATTCCGACTCGTACACTCCGGTCCCGGGGTCCAGCCGACACGGCGCTCCCGTCACCTATTCAAACATAAAAAAAAAACTTTACTACCGAATAATATCTCACATCGATTCATTATAGTACTGATAATTTATAGTGCGCATTTCTTAGAAATTTGAAGAAGTCGTCATCACAGCACACCAGTCACTCAGAATATTAGAACTAAAACACTGATACTGCTGACACTAAAAGACTTATATTTCCTTATGCTGCTAAATACACATGCGTAGGACAATTAGTTTTATAGATAATTCAAAATGCGAGACCAGATCACTCATACATGGCTGTACTGTAATAGATAATTTCATTCAACCTTCTATGCATTCATTTATCCATCCA
Organism: Branchiostoma floridae; assembly: GCF_000003815.2. Lineage (NCBI taxonomy): Eukaryota > Metazoa > Chordata > Leptocardii > Amphioxiformes > Branchiostomatidae > Branchiostoma > Branchiostoma floridae. The sequence continues at coordinate 2,324,731 of NC_049990.1, forward strand.
TCCATTCATTCAATCATTCGTTTATTCGTTTATCCATTCATCAATTCATTCATTTATCCATTGACCATCTATTCGTTCGTTCAATCATTCATTCGTTTATTCATTTATTTATTCATCCATCCATCCATCAATTCATCCAATTATCCATTCATTCATTCCGGTCACCATGTGTTTGTTGGTCCCTGCCACCCAAGTGGAACACCCCGTGGGACGGACGCCCCCTTGCGAGGTTCGGTAGAAGTGCGGGTAGGACTGCCCTGAAGCCGGATCGTCCAGGCCGTACTCGTCGAACAGACCCCAGCGGAGGTGACCCCACTCGTGAACAAACGATTTGCCTGAAATAAGAAACAAGAAAAAAATTAATAATTTCATCAGGTTGGTAGGTCATAGGATAGTAGGTTTTCTTTTACACAACCAGTTTATATTACCTGTGGACGTTTCGGTGACTGTCATCGTTTCGATAACATCTTCCTCAGAGATTCTAACTGAAATTCTGCTTATGAATGAATGAATGGATGGATATATAGAGAGAGGGAGGTGTGGATGAATGAATGAATGAATGAATGAATGAATGAATGAATGAATGAATGAATGAATGAATGAATGAATGAGCGAACGAACGAACGAACGAACGAACGAACGAACGAACGAATGAAAACCTTTATTTCCCAGTCATATTTTACCCAATCAAGCCAAGTAAAGGTCACAACAAAGATTAAACAGCGATATGGTAGTTTTCTTTGACCAAATGTGCAGAAATCTCAGAATGTTTTACCATGAGGCCCCCAGAAGGCTTCTCCATACTGCTTGTCCAGCACGTATTTAGGAGTTAAGTGCATGTAGTCACCCTCCTCCCCACATGCCCCCTTCTGCTGCACGTATGGATTGTCCCCGTACAAAGCGTTGGGTACATCCACCCTGTATAAACAACAATGGATTGTCCACATCATAAATATTTTGGCACAATCTTTTCTCGAAGCAATAAACAAAGTCTTGTAGGGTGCCTTTCCTTTGGTTAATGTGTTGGAATAAGAATACACGACTTGCACACTTCCCATAATTCACAGTGCCAGGGATACGAATGTAGTGACCCGTAAGGTCATCGGGGGAAACCAACTAACAGCTACAGTGGTTACGTGCTGGCTACTTTATACTTCTGACCACAAAACTTGTAAAATTTGAGATAATAGTAGCACAACTCATTAGTTTATATGCTTTGCCGCCGTTGTACTAAAGGTTTTAGCTGGTTTGACCCTAGTTTTAAAATTCACAGCGCCAGAGTTACGGATATGGATGTTACCACCATTGTCCAGGGTGCGAAACCAGGGTGAAACCAGCTAAAACCTTTAGTACAACGGCGGCAAAGCATATAAACTAATGAGTTGTACGACAAATATAGTACTACTATTATTAGAGCTGAGAATTTTACAAGTTTTGTGGCCAGAAGTATAAAGTAGCCAGCACGTAACCACTGTAGCTGTTAGTTGGTTTCCCCCGATGACCCCACGGGTCACTACATCTGTATCCCTGGCACTGTGAATTATGGGAAGTGTGCAAGTCGTGTATAAACATAACAGTAGTCAGTGTTAGACTACAACATGTGAAGATATATCATCACAGCACATGGTGGGCACAGGATCGGTCGCATGACAGATTCGAACCCAGAACCTTTGGTTTCTGGGTCAAACTTTCTGCACACAGGGTGTCTGCTACTTTACCGGTAACCATGGTGACAACCGTCTGATCCAGGTCGATGATCTTATTTGTTGGGAGAAGAAGAGGAAACACAGCAAAAACAATATTGTAAATGCAGAAACGTTGGCGGTGGTTTTATGTTCGCGGTGGAGTATGTTCGTGGTGGCCACTTCACCACTACCCTGGGAGCACTAATGTGAGATCTGCGGGCTGACTGCCTTGGGTCCCCGAACAAAACTCGCTAGCTACCCGGTCCTGTCTGGCTCCCAGGGTAATTCACCACGAACTTAAAACCACCGGGAACATTTTCCATGGAAGTGAGAGACTGCATCGCATGGTGCTACCGCAAACGTAAAACCACCACGAGCAGTCCTTTTCCCCGCTACTACGAAATTAAATCCCCGTGAATTTAAATGCATTTACAGTATGTTTGCGTGAAGGTAAACATGATAAGTTTACCTGACGTTAGCCCGTTCGAACGTCTCCGTCCCGGCCGGCAGGTACTCGCCTTTCTTCGACCACGTCTTGGGGATGAGGATCTTCACTTCCTTAAAGAAGGCGCGGCTGTTGGTCGAGACGTACAGTTCCTCAGACGCCTCCGTCAGAATTTCCTGGACAAGACAAATTAAAGACGACGTCAAATTCAGTCTTGTATTCTATTTTTTTTCTATTTGCTTTTGGACAGACGGGGACAATGTGGCACTGCACTCAAGTTTTGAAACTTATATTAACAGTGCCACATACACGGTATAGACAGAAGGTAAAGATAGTCTTTTACCTCCCCGACCGAAGTCAGGTACACATTTTTACACCTGTGTGAAGAGAGGAAGGTCATGTGAAGTGCCTTTCCCAAGGGCACAACGCCGGAGCGGGGCACGATGGGGATCGAACTCAGAACCTCTAGGTTCCGAGCCGAACGCTCTACCAGTTACGCCACGCCCGACGCCTTACGCCACGCCCGACGCCTATATTTATTTCCTGGGTACAAAGATAAGACATGTTTTGGTACCAAAGACTGTTTTACATTGTTCTCCAGAAACTTGAAAAAAATGTCATAATCACAGAAAGTAATTTATCAGAAATCAAGGCTAGACAAAAATGGGGAGAGTTAATCCCTTTAGTGATGTGATTGTACAATATGCAGATATTGAGTTTGTATACTTGCTTGTAAATAACGTTCATGGATGAGACAATGAGAAGTAAAAAAAATCAGTCTGCGAATTTGCCGTTCGATCGACTCTTCTGGCCTGGTTACTCTCAGCCTACAGCTATTGTTACCGACTTATATGTCTTCACTATGTGATGACTGCAATGCCTAGCGTCAGCTGACCAACACCACCGTGTCAACCTTAGAGACCGAGAGGGTAGCAGCCGTCGAGGCGAAGAAAAAGGCGAGGAAGGCCCGGCAAAATAGGATTGCAAACCAGTAGACTTGCCATACTCAAGAGAGTAGCTGTCCATCATCGACTTATCTTATCCATAAACCCTTAGGAAGGCCTGGTGGAGGCGATACAATAAACGTATCAATATATTTTGACATGGACTGATTCCAACCATTATGACTTTGTCTACAACCGGTTCTGGTAAAGTCACGCTAGATTTCCATAACAAAACAACGTCCCAGACATGAATTTACAGAAGTTAGACAGCAGCTGACAATCAATCAATCAATCAATCAATCAATAAGACTTATTTCACCTGGATAACCCTGTCGGCCTAAAACTATTTCATATACTTGTGCACCTGGCCGACAAAATTGGTGCGCGAACTGATATTCCTGTGGCAAGAATGTCGTAAAGGTGGGGTCACACATGCGTATATATTCAAGTCCGTTTGAGGTGCGCATGAAGCTCTAAGTCTCTACCAGGCTCTACAGGTCGAGGGAAAACTAGTACAAATTGGACAAATATAGATACATAACACGTCAGATGAGTTAGCTGACCGAGAAGTATGGTTGGCGACCCAGCTAGCTCGTCTGACATGTTACCTGTTTACGTTTGTCCAATTTCTATTATTTTTCCAACGACCTGTGGAGCCTTGTGGAGGTAAATACTTCCATGCGCGCCTCATAAGGACTTACATATATACGCAGGTGTGACCCCACCTTTACGGACGGACTACCCAGTGCGTGTTCCAGGTAAGTGTATGATTCAACGGACCACGTGCACGTTCAGAGTGTTGTCCATTATTTGGTTCAGTGGACAGTGTGTATATACAGTGTGCATATACAGTGTGTATATACAGTGTGTCTTGTGTGTAAAAACAGTGTGTATATACATTGTGTGTATACAGTGTGTGTTGTGTGTATAAAGAAAGCTACAGCGATTTCAACAAAAACTTGGTGGTCTATCGCCCATGATTTGAGCAAAACTGCAAAGTGTAACATCCATTGGCATAATACCGGTCGGTTTACTGCAATTTCTCAAGCAATGCTAATTTGGCAAATGATCAACGCATCATTTTCTCCAGTTACATGTTGCTGTTACAGCTTACCTTTGCCACTTCTTCTGTGTAAATTATTTTGTCTCTCTGGTCCTGCTAAAAACATAATATCGTAATTGGAACACACCGCGGAATTGCACGGAGAACGGGCGCGTGGTTGGAAGGGGGTGCACTATACCGGTCGAACGAAACACGGCACAATTAACTGCAGCTATGTACCTTTATTCATCCTCTGTTGTTCCTTTCTTTCCTGTTAGTAGTTGCACAAAACAAAAATCTGCATGAGCATACAAAAAGTCATGAGAAAATGGGCGTATACTGACAAGAATTTTCATTTAATTTTGGTCCGTCACAACCGCTATGACGTAAAACTTTACTGCTGGCCGTAGCATTAAAAATGGCGGGAAAATGGCGGCGTACGTTCAATTTGACCCATTCAGCCGTAGATCCGGGCTATTATGCAACGGTTCCTCACACTTTTACACGAGTTGTAGGTCACCAAAAGAAATTCAAGATTGCTGTTGAAACATGCTCGTCTTGTGCCGTGAGCACATGTGATTATTATCTACAAATCTGGCGATGAACGTGACAGTGTGTTTGTCCCACGACGAGCTCGCCTGCCCCGAAAATGACCTGAAAACTTTTGGCCTTGTTGTCTTCGAATGCATTGATATCGATGCTTTGTAAATTATGTATTGGACACCTAGATGTCTGAAGTGTGCATACCTCAGAAATAACTATTGTTGCATGTGTAGATCTCTTTAAGTTCCACTATTTTTAATCGACCGGTATAAGTCTTATGACCGGTATTATGCCAATGCATGTTAAAGCTTGTGTCATTACTTTATCATTCCTGGCGCCAGAACATCACAAATCGTTTACTGATTTGCAACCAGTTGATCAGACTTTAATTACAACGGCAGGGATACATGTAAAGATAACGATAAGATTCCGTCAGAATGATTTGCGTGACATCATATAATGAGTACCATGTTGTTGTTTTTTTTCTTGACGGTTACTGAGAAACAAGTGGTACGAGGGGGCATTCCATAAGTAATCCACCTGACCCACTTCCAGTTGTCTGATCTAAATAAAATTTTGCATGTGTAATGAGTCATATCTCTATGGGTTATGTTGCAAAAAACAGCTCTGAACTAATTGCGGTTACTGATTTACTGGTGTTTGAACTGAGTCAGGTGTGAAATGGACCAGGTGTGAAATGGAGCAAGTTGAGTGTCGCGCAGTGATCCGGTTTTTGTATTTGAAAGGACGCACACCAAAGGGGACTTTTGATGAAATGAAAAAAACTTATGGTGATGATGCCCCATCATATGGCCTTGTAAAACGCTGGCATCCTGAATTCAAACAAGGCCGGAAGTCTGTGGAAACAGCTCCCAGACCTGGTCGTCCCTCTTCTGCCATTAATGAGGCATCTGTCGGAGGACCAACCTGGGATGTCCTACAAGAACGGTGTCCAGAGCTACATCAAATGATGGGAGAAATGCAAAACTCTGGGTGGTTCCTATGAAGAGAAAGACTAATAACTGTGCCAAGTTTCATTAATCTCCTGCTATGGGAAATGGGTCAGGTGGATTACTTATTGAATGCCCCTCGTAGTGTGTCAATATAAGCTAAGGACACAACCCGCCGTACGTACAATTGCGCAAGGTGTAAAGTGGTTTTGCCTGCACGTAAAGCTCTACAGCGTGTCTGCGTGCTCCAAAATCCGTCGGATTCCCCACGAGTTCGTACGGAGGCGGTACTTACCACTTACGGATCCCAAAAGATTGCCCACGTTTTGGCATGTGCACGTAGATAGCAGGTATTTGCACGTACGGCGGGTTGTGCCCTTAGCTTTTAAAAGACATACCGGGGCTATTTCGGGGTTTGGGTGCCGCATTCGCTGACATTAACGTATTAACTTATATCATCGCACGACTACTAATGTCCCTATATCCTTAATGTCAAAACCTTTGAAACAATTGTGTAAACGATTCTTTAGATCCTCGTTCAAAACTTTAGCTATCGTATGTAATGTGACAGGGTCTTTTTTCGAAAGCTGGCAAAGGGTAAAAGTAGTGCCATAGACTTTTCATAGTTGTTATCGACCGTGTCCAGATCCAACATTGGAAGACGTAGCCCTTCCCTCTTTTCCCACTACTTCGTACGGCCAACAGAAGTCAGGTACCCATTTTTACACCTGGATGCAGTGAAGAAAGTCTTTTGAAGAAAGGTGCCTTTCGGCCAAGGACACGAGATCGGTAGCATGGCAGTATTCGAGCCCAGGACCTCTAGAATCTGGGCCAAACTCCCTGCCGTTGCCCCACTCGATCACAACACTACAAAATACTATTTCATATACTCGTGTACCTGGCTGACAAAATTGATAGTAAATAGCGCTAAGCCAACAGATTAGGTATGTGTGTGTAGTGTTCATGCCGACAAAGAGGGCGGGCCGCGCGCGCTACGAAAATTAATTATGCGCGCTTTTATAAATCAGAAAATGATTAGAGGAGAAGGATAACAGATATCAGTTACATGTTACTAATGAGAAAACGATTTGCCGAGGTTAGATAGTAGATGTCGCCCAAAACATGCTGCTAGCAAACTAACCTCAAATCTAGGACATGGCGAAAACTTTGTTACAACCCAGTAAGTAAAATAAACGCATCGAATTGTCGATTGCCCTACTGTAGTATTCTTCAAAATCCAAAGCAGTGACTCAAATGACTAGACATTCAAATTCTAAGGAGGAAACTTCAACGCGCTTACTTTTTTAAGTCTCCAAGCAGACCCAACGGTGCCTTAGAGATAGTATCAAAGCTGGCCAGGGACTTAGTACGGCACGTTTGACTCCCTTAGCCGGCTATCTCCCTTTGGCCGGCTATATTCCTTTGCCAGCTTTAATATATTATCTCTAAGGCACCGATGGGTCTGCTTGGAGACTAACTTTTTTAAGCTTAGACAAAGTTTTGCTTTGTGGTAACAACGCAGATCAACTAGCATGCTAAGCTATCGCGGGAGACTACAATTCTTTTTAATAGCGCAGTTTTTAAATACCGGGTGTGATGATGGCCGTTCTATCTCTTATACCCTGTCACATTTGGTGAAAATCTATCGGACGACGATTCTGCGGCAATATCGCCCGAGCATCGCTTATAATAATAACTTTATTGCACAACAATTGTGCAAGGTACAAAGTATGGCTTATATGCGATAGGGACAGTTTTCAGGTAAAATATACGCGCAACCCTCTGTCGATCTTAAACATGGCCGATCTTCCATCGATACGCCCGAAGATCGTGGATAATGTGACAGGGGTTATTACAGAAACATGTCCGACCGAACTCAACTTTCTTAACTTTTTGTACTGAATGAAAACACACAAAAAACGACTGCAAACCTTCAGCCTCTCCACGATTCGCAGGTCCTCCGGTATGTCCTGGTGAATGGCGATCAGTACGTCTGTGTACTCATTGTTCTGAAGTTTTATCTCATACGGACGGGTGAAGACCGCTTCGGAGCTCCAGACAAAGGCGGACAGGAACAAGAGACAGCGCATCGCCGCCATTTCTCACTGAGAAGTGGTCATGTAAGTGAGTCGTTGTGGACTCAAGGCGAGACCCTTGCCATAACATGACCTGTTCTTACGTAAGGCCATGTTGATTTGATTATATGGATGACATCCACGCGCGCACAAGTTTCGGCCGTTTTGAAAAAAAAACGTTTTCAACCATACTGCAAATCGTACAAAGCAGCTTCAAAATAAGTAAATTTATGCCGTGGGTTACAAAAACAAATATTGAAAAACTTATACTAATGTCATAAAATATCCCAAGGTCTAAGAAGACGTTAAAGAACAAATATGAAGAAGCTATTGTTTGGTATACTACATTCTGTGTGTTCAGTCATTTGTTCAACCTTCCTGGCCACTTTGATTTCATAATGAAGGCAACTATGTTTTGGTCAACATTTTTTTTTTTCATTCGCACGCTCGCACTGATCAGTTTAGGGGTTCCCAGAGGATGTCATCCTGATAATCAAATCAACATGGCCTAATGCTCTGATACTAGCATACACACACGCAATGTTGTTAAGCAATGACTGAGTGTTTCTGTTATTATATTTCAGCCATACCATAGGTATGGTGAAATATATTGTATTCGTAATGTTTCTTTCTCCTGTCAAATCTTCAGAACACGGTATCTCCGTTGTTCCTCAATCGAATGACTTGAAATTTGGCACAAGTGTAGAGTGGGCCAATACCCTCGGACCTTTTTTTCATTTTTCCTATATCTGTCTCTAAAATGATTTTATTAAGGTTTTTGTGTCATCTTAAGACCAAAACTGTATATTTGGGCCCCCTGTACCCTGGTATTATAACCGAATGAGCTGAAATTTGGTGTAGATAGGCATTAGATAGTTGGTAAAATGATCCAAGTAAAAGTTTTGACATAAACTACTTTAAAATGATTAATTTTGGCACTTTTCTGATGGGAAATTTGTTTTCTTTTGGCCTCCTGACGTGACCTTCCGTGACCCCGCACGGAGCCCACACCTGTGCGCGAAGAGGGCGAAGGCTAATTAATATTCATAAGCGGGGCCTCACGATTCCGTATATACTGCAGTGTTCCCGCCAGAATTTTTTACAGCGTCGGCACACGGGGCCCGGGGTCCACCGAAGAACGCCGAAGGCCCCGGCCCGGCAGGGTCCAGGGGCAGAGCCTTGCTAACTTGCTAACTTGCAACCAGCGCTTTACTATATACAGTAAATTTCAGCACTTTTCTGAGGGAAAATTGGTTTTCTTTCGGCCTTTTGCCGTGACGTCACCCCGCAGAGCCCCGCACGTGCAAGTTAAATGAATTTAACGAGCCAGCCAATCAGCGAAAAGGAAGACGAAGTCTAATTAATATTCAATAGCGGGGCCTTCCAACCCAGTGTATATAGAAACACGTGCATATCTTGACAACACAGCGGACGAATGTCACCTTACGCCCGGTTTTATATACATGTATATAATTATATTTCAGCCATACCACAGGTATGGTGAAATATATTGTATTCGTAATGTTTCTTCTTTCTTTCTTTCTTTCTTTCTTTCTCCTGTCAAATCTTCAGAACACGGTTTCTCCGATGTTCCTGAACCGAATGACTTGAAATTTGGCATAAAAGTAGAGTTGGCCAATACCCTCGGACGTTTTTTTCATTTTTTCCATATCTGTCTCTTAAATGATTTTATGAAGGTTTTTTGGTCATCTTAAGACCAAAACTGTATATTTGGGCCCCCTGTACCCTGGTATTATAACCGAATGAGCTGAAATTTTACACAGATGTGCCTTGATAATTCCCCCATATAAATTCAATATCACTTTTGGTGTACAGTATAACGAAATGCTTATTTTTGCGATTTTTTGGGTATTTTTTTACCAAAAAAGGACACTTTTGGCTCCTGTAACTT